>NC_064817.1:93833085-93924671 GCF_023721935.1 Panthera uncia
CCTCCCGCGCCGGGCCCTCTCTCGGCTCGCGGCCCCTCTCCCTCCCTCTCCCCTCCTTTGCTCCCTCCCTCCGAGCCCAATTGCTCAAGCCGCTTCCTTCCCCAACGCCAGCGCCAGTTCCTCTCCCGGAGGGGCCCGGGAAGGGCAGCGAACGCTCGACACTGGAAGCGCCGCGGCGGCAGCGGCCGGACCATGGCCGAGCCCCGAGGGGCCGCGAACCCGGGGCGCAAGGCCTCCCTCGCCGCCACCGCGCTGAGCTCGCGGAGCGCCGCGCCACCCCGCCCCCCGAGAGCGGACCCCAGCAGCCTGGGCAGGTACCGGGACCACGCCGCCGCGGCCGCCGCCTCCCGGGACTTGCACGGCTCGCCGATGCTCTCGGGAACGGGCAGCGGCCGCCGGCGCGGAGCGCTGTGGGAGCTGCTGGGGCTGCAGGGGGCGGCCCCCGCCGGCTGGCTCTCGGAGGAGCGCGCCGAGGAGCAGTCCCCGGCCGGGCCGAACGGTCCGGGGGGCGGCGGCGGCGGCGGCGGGCTGTGCCTGGAGCCCCACGAGCACGCGTGGATACTGGCGGCCGCCGAGGGCCGCCTTGAGGTGCTGTGGGAGCAGCTGGAAGCCGAGCCCGGGCTGCTGCTGCGGTGCGACCCGATCACGGGCTACACGGTGCTGCACTGGCTGGCCAAGCACGGGTGCCACGAGGAGCTCATCCTGGTGTACGACTTCGCCCAGCGCCGGGGGCTGCAGCTCGACGTGAGCGCCTCGGGCAGCGGCGGCCTCACGCCCCTCCACCTGGCGGCCCTGCAGGGCCACGACATGGTCATCAAGGTGCTGGTGGGCGCCTTGGGGGCTGACCCCACGCGCCGCGACTACAGCGGCCACCGGGCCTGTCACTACCTGCGACCCGACGCGCCGCGGAGCCTGCGGGAGCTGTCGGGGGCCGAGGACTGGGAGACGGCGGGCCGCAGAGGGCGGAACAACGTCAACAACAACAGCAGCGGCTGCGCCGCCGCGTGGACGCTGCGACGGACCCCGAGCGCGGTGGGCGCGACCGCCGTGGAGAAGAACTACACGCCCCGAAAGGAGAAGGACTACGCGGGCAGCCGGGTGGCGCAAATTCAGGGCCTTTTCCGCCAAATATTCCCCTTCTTCCAGGACCGGTGAGGGCGACGGAGACCGGAGAGCGCGGAGGGACCGCGACGCCGCGTCGAGGCCTCGGTCTCCGGTTGTCTCGGGCCCCGCCCGAAGGGGCGGCAGCTCGGGCCGAAGCCGAGCGCGCTGTGCCTGCAAGCGGCGGACCACCTCCAGCTTTGTCTCAGGTACCTGTCCCAGGTCTTCTACGGCCACCGGCCAGGAGACCTGGGGACCAGGGTACCCTCACCGAGACAGCAAAGACCAAGCCGCCCTGACGCCGAGTCCCAAGATTACAGGACTACGGAGTTAGGAGCGGGAGTGCCGTCCTACGTGGGAGAGGAAAACTTATGCTTCCAAGAGCCATTTCTGGGCAGGCAGAAGCTCTGGGTTTATTAGGAAGCACTCGCTTAGAAGAACGAGTTAAGACTATAAACCACGGATAACAGAGGAAACACCTAACTGAAGGCTTGACTCGGCTATTCCTGCGGGCAGAGTCACCCTTCCCCCCATCCTGCTCCTGACACCTCCAGGCTTTTACCGGTACTTTTTCTAATGTATCATGGATGACTTCTTGAGCATATTAAAGCGGAGTATGTTTTCCTTTCACATGACAAAGCTGTCCTTTGAGTGACTTTTTTTTTTTTTTTTTTGTCCATTAACCGCCGAGTGCGGGAAGCTTCCTACATTTGCAGGGAAGAGCTCACCAGCTGGCCACGAGCTAGTGATCGGGGCGGCTCAGGACCTCGTTCCCACAGCAGATGGCCAAGCCGTGCACTAGAAGGAGCTGCTTTCACCTTGGCTCTGAGTAGAGACACACAGTTTGCCTGTCCCCCGGGGCTCTTTGGCCGCTAGGTCTGGCTTCCGGCACAAGTCTCATCCTCGAGGAGTCGTCTGTAGGGGGCAGAGGGGTGGGAGAAGGGCGAAATGTGCAAGTGTACGTTTCTGATATTTTGTGGTGAGTCATGTAATTTACCTGGACTTCTGCCCTCCCATGAGATACACCCACTGGCACTTTTTCCGAGATAGGGCTTCTTTAATCATCGGCATTGCTTTTTCATTACATGTAATCTATAAGTTATAGTTTGGAAAATTGCCCCCATTCAGAAATTGTGTATGAAGACAGTAGAATACAGGAAGGTTGACTTTGGCCGAAGGGAGGGAAAAGCAGTTGGTGGCTAGGGATTCATGCTGCCTTAGAGAGCGGTGCATTTTCAAAATAGCACGGCATCCCTGGAAGCTTGGACAGCCCTTGCAATGGACTGTTGTGTCCCCAGCCCTCCCATCCCCATCCTTGAACACCAGGGAGAAATTGAGTCATCACAGAACACAGAAAGGCCACCCTGAGCTCATCCACACAGGTTTCCGTCTCCGCCTGGCCCGCCTGCTTGGCCCTCTCTGTTACCTCCTCCCGGCTCAAAACGTTACGATCTTCCCTTAATAACCCACCGGGTTCTTGTCATCCATGAAATGATCCAAACCCTCCCTGTCAACGTTCTCGGCCTGTGGTATGTGTCTAGGAACTACGCCTCAAAACAAATTGACACGGTGTGGCGTAGCAATAACTTTTTGTTCTCCATGAACTTCTTCGGTGTTTGAAAGGGTGAACACTTCCTGGATCCTGGCAGTTGCCATCAGCAGCTGGCACGGCCCACTCCACCCCCAAGCCCATTTTGTAGATGCAAATTGGGTGCCTGGTGCAGGGCTGTGGTCTCTGCTCCACCGTCTCTCCCTTGACAGCTTCCAAGGTGGGCGGGGCTGGGTGAAGGCCGTGGGGGCGGGGCCTTCCTGCCCAGCGGCTGGGGCTGCGGGCTCCCGGGCTTGGAGGGAACGTTGGCTTGCGCCGGTGCCCAGCGTTCAAAGGACCGTTAGAACAGCAGTCCCCTCTTCGTGGGAAAAGTCTGCCCCTAAGCATCTGAACTATCAGCAGATCTGAGGACCTGAGACAGGCATCTGCCCTGCTTCTTCCAAAATGAAAACCAAGTCAGCCGGAAGATTGGAAAGCACTTTGTATCGTTTCTCCCGGAGTCAGCTATTCTCCCGCGCAGATTTCCCTCATCATGTGATATTGCCTAGCCTACCTCCTCCATGTAAAATTGAGGTTTGGCTGCAGGGGACAAACTCCCATGCTGAAAAGCCTCCATGCCTCACATCAAGCCATTGGCATTTCTGGTATGCTTTTTGAGGCAAGACTGGTATGCTTACCCCAAGAGAAAGAACAGATTCCCTGAGAAACTGCTTTCCAGGGGAGCAAGACGGAGCTAAGCAGATGATGCAAATCTGCATTCTGGTGGAGCAGGGGACGAGGAAAGGTGACAGAAGCAGGCCTGTGACAGGTGAGCATGAGAGTTTCGGGTGGGTTGCCACCCAAGGGCGGGGCCTGACCCAGGCGAAAGGTGCAGGAAATGCTTTCCAGGGAGGAAGGTAAGGCCGGATCTGAGGCTCCAGGGGTGCGTGGGGCGTTGGTCAGTGGAAGAGGGGAGGGGCCTCCTGGCAGAGCCACCGGAGTATGTCTGGGAGAATACAGCAAGTACCAGGAAATGTAAGTCGGCAGGTTTGGCAGGAAGGCGGGAGCCGGGCAGTAGTTAAGGACAAAGCTGGAGAAGTGGGCGGGGGTTCAGATCACCAAGGGTCTCATAGGTCATGCTAATGGAGGAGCGTGGATTTTGGCCTAAAGGTAGCCAGGAGCCATAGAAGGTTTCTAAGCAGAGGAGTAACCTGCTGGGATTTTAGAAAAGTCACTCTGGCAGTCACATGAAGCATGGATGTGCCAGGGAGACAGTCGGGGGGGGGGGGTCGCAGTGGAACATCACACAAGCAAAGCGTTTCTGGAAAAACGCTTCAAGAAAAGTCATGCTTCAACTCAGAAGTTCACAGAACCCTGTGGAGAGCAGTGGCTTTCAAACTTTTTTTTCCTCCATAGAACTTGCTCTCACGAAGCTGACCTCGAAGCCCCACGTGTAAAACTGGTGAACACGGAGATGGACAGACGGTGGCACACAGCGACACCCCCCCCCCCCCCCCCCGCCCAGCAAAATTCAAAACCACTGGTGTGCAAAGCACTTAGCCTAGCCTGGGTTTGAATGCCGACTACCGATCGGTGACCTTGAGCAAGCAGGCCACTCACTCCTCTGAGTTGTGCTTCCTCATCAGCAAAATGGGACCAATATAACCTCCCCAGCAGGGTTCCGAGGGTTTCAGATGATGCATGTGCAACAGCCTAGCACACCGCAGGGCACACGGAGACCAGGAGAAGGGCGCCTGGGGGGCTCAGTCGGTTGAGCGTCGGACTCTTGATTTCAGCTCAGGTCATGATCTCACAGTTCCTGGGATCGAGTCCCAAGTTGGGCTCTGAGCTGTTGAGCAGAGCCTGCCTGAGATTCTCTCTCTGCCACTCCCCTGATTGTGTGGGTGTGCACAGGCTCACACGTGCACTCTCTCTCTCAAAAAAAAAAAAAAAAAAAAAAAAAAAGGGAGGGGGGACAAACGGGCTCAAGTCTCCCCCAGCCTTCTGGCCAAATCTGTGACTCTCTCCTCTTGGCAGCCAAGCCTCTCCAAAGGGAGGTCTCCTCCCCTCACTGTCTCCATCTCACATCTTTTTTTTTAATGTTTATTTGTTTATTTTGAGAGAGAGAGAGTGCACGCCAGCATGGGGAGAGGCACAGAGAGAGGAGAGAGAGAGAGAATCCCCAGCAGGCTCCACACTGTCAGCACAGAGCCCGACTCGGGGCTCGATCCCACGAACTGAGATCATGACCTGAGCCAAAATCAAGAGCTGGATCCTTAACCGACTGAGCCCCCAGGCGCCCCTCATCCCCTCATTTCTAAATCTCTCCTCGACGCTCTGCATTCTGGTTTCCACCTCCATCATCCCAGCACGATTGCTTCTACGCCGTCTCCAGCGATGACCTCCCAGCTGCCCAGTGCAAGTCCTTATCTTCATTCGCTTCCTGGCCTCACTGACTCATGTTGGCTACTTCCTACTCCTGGAAACTCTCTTCCCTCGTCTTCCATGACCTCCTACAGCTGTGATTGCTGGCATTTCCCAACTTGAAGTGTCAGAAAGCTTTCTTTTCACTCTGCATTCTCTCCCCGAGTCCTTTTCTCCCTGCCCCACGCCCCTGCCTGCTCCCTTCCTCACTCTGCCAGCCACACAGCCCTCCTAGCAAGGTTCCTTGAAAGAGCCATGTTCTTCCGAGTTCTGGGAATTCCTACATGCCGTTCCCTCTCCAGAAACACTCTTCCCTCTGTTCTTTGCCCCCTTCACCTGGCCCACTCCCACTCATCCTGCAGATGTTAGTCACTGCCTTGGGGAAGACTTCCTTGCCCCTTGGGCTGGGTTAGCACTTGGCTCATTCTGCTCCTTTTCATAGTCCTCCTTATACTTTTTTCAAAAATTTTTTTTAGCATTTATTTATTTTTGAGAGACAGAGCATGAGCGGGAGAGAGGCGGGGAAAGAGGAAGACAGAGAATCCGAAGCAAGCTCCAGGCTCCGAGCTCGAACTCACCAACCTGTGAGATCATGACCTGAGCGGAAGTCGGATGCTTGCCCCCGACTGAGCCACCCAGGCGCCCCTAGTCCTCATTACACCTGAGGAAATTATTCCAGCAGTTATTACATTAAAATCTCCCCTGCCACCACTAGACTTACATTCCATGAAGACAGGGACCAAGTCTGTCTTACCCACTACAGTACCCCTAGTTCCTGATGAATGGAGGGTGCTTAATAAATAGATATGGATTTGGCCATGGAATCATAGCTTGGCACTCAAAGGCACAAGGGACAAAACGAGAAAGAGATAAATTGGACTTCACCGAAATTAAAGACTTGGGGGCCTCAAAGGAAAACGATTGGGAAAGTAAAAAGACGACCCACAGAACAGAAGATATTTGCAAACATATATCTTGTAAGGCTCCAGTATCTAGAGTATATAAAGAATCCTACAACTCAACGACAAAAATATAAACAACCTGCCCTCAAGAAATGGGCAAAGGACTGGAACGGGCGGGGCGGTTCTCCGGAGAAGAAGGGATATATGCAAATAGCCGACAAGCGCCTGAAAAGATGTTCGACATCATCAGTGATGAGGGAAATGCACGTGAAGCCCAGAATGACATACGACTTTATAGCCACGAGGATGGCTGTGATCAGATTATAACAAGCATTGGACAAGGATGCAGAGAAATGAGAACCCTCATTCTCCACTGGTGGGAATGTAAACTGGTGCAGCCACTTTGGAAAGCAGTCTGGCAGCTCCTCAAAAAGTTGGAACGTACAGTTACCATATGTGATATTGCGATTTATAGTAAATACATATTTGGGGGCGCCTGGGTGGCTCAGTCGGTGCAGCGTCCGACTCTTGATTTCGGCTCAGGTCAGGATGTCACGGTTCATGGGACTGAGCCCCACATCCGGCTCCGTGCTGACAGTGTGGAGTCTGCTTGGGATTCTCTCTCTCTCTCTCTCTCTCTCTCTCTCTCTCCCCCTCCCCCGCTCACATACACTCGCTCTCTCATTCTCTCTCAACATAAATAAATAAACTGAAATTTAAAAAATATATATGTATATATTTGGCCCTTGACCTTGTTCCAGGCTCAGAGCAACCCTTCAAATTTCCTGATAAGAGTGATAATGGTGTCTTGTTATGTTAAACAGGTGTCTTTTGGAAAGCCCTTAAGACAGGGCTGGTTGCCAGGGCCACCAACCCCAGGATTACCCCAAGTAACAGAACTTTCCGTACCTCCCCCAAACCTCCTGGGAGGGAAGAGGGCCTGAGGTTGAGTCAGTCCCCAAAGGCCAATGATTTAATCAACCATGGCTATGTAATGAAGCTTCCATAAAGAGCCAAAAGGAAGGAATTCTAGGAGCTTCTGGGATGCTAGGTGAGTGGCACCCTGGAGGGCATGGAAGCCCTGAGAACCCTTCCCTATGCCTTGCCCTAAACATTTCTTCCATGCGTCTCTTCCTGAGTTATACCCTTTTGTCATAAACTAGGGATCTAATAAGTGAAACGTTTCTCTGATTTCTATGAGGTGCTCTAGCGAATTAATCGAACCCAAGGAGAGGGTCCTTGGAACCTGCAATCTACAGCTGGTCAGCCAAAAGCACCGGTGACACCTGGGTTTATGACTGATATCTAAAGTTGTCAGGGGAGGGGATGAGTCTTGTAGGACTCAGTCCTCGACCTGTGGAATCTGGTGCCGTCTCCCGGTGGACAGTGTCAGAATGAAGCTAAATCGAGTTACGTTGTAGGGTATCCAGCTGGCACGAAAGAATTGATCCTTATTAGTGTGGGGAACACCACCCCCCCCATACACACATGGGAATTGGTACCGTAACTTGTTTGCTCTGTGACTCAGAAATTCCACTCCTGGGTATCAAGTTATCTACCTAAGAGAAATGAAAACATATGTCCACACAAAAATTTCTACGTGAATGTTCATAGCAGCATCATTCATAATAGCCAAAAGCTAAAAATAACCCTAATGTCTACCAACAGGTGAATGGATAAGCAAAATGTGGCGTCACCACACAATAGAATGTTGTTTGGCCATAAAAAGGAATCAAGTTCCAATACATGCAACAAAGTGGATGAACCTTGAGAAGGTAATGATAGGGATGCCTCGGTGATTCAGCCAGTTGAGCATCCGACTCTTGATTTTGGCTCAGGTCACGATCTCACGGTTTGTGAGTTTGAGCCCCGTGTCGGGCTCTGTGCTGACAGTTTGGAGCCTGGAGCCTGCTTTCGATTCTGTCTCCCTCTCTCTCTGCTCCTCCCCCGCTCATGCTCTGTCTCCCTGTCTCTCTCTCTCTCTCTCTCAAAAATAAACATTAAAAAAATTAAAAAAAAAATATATATACATATATATATATATGTATATATATATACATAAAGGTTGCCTAGGGCTGAGAAGGATGGGGGGCTAGAAGGTGATAGTAAAGGGCAGGGAATTTCGTTTAAGGTGATGAAAATATTCCAAAATTGGCTGTGGTAATGGTAGCACATATCTGTAAATATACTAAAAGAAACTCAACTGTACACTTTGTTTTTTTGAGAGAGAGAGAAAAGAGAGAGAGAGAGAGAGAGAGAGAGAGATGCAGGGCTCACCTGAAACAGGGCTGGAGCTCACCCGATGTGGGACTCGAACTCATGAACTGTGAGATCATGACCTGAGCCAAAGTCAGATGCTTCACGACTGAGCCCAGGTGCCCCCTGTACACTTTATTTTTCAACTGAGGTATAGTTGACGTACGATATTATACTAGTTTTAAGTGTACATCGTAGTAAGTTGACAATTACATACATTACAAAATGCTCATCATGGTAAGTGTAGTTACCACTGGCCAACCGTACAAAATTATTACATTATTGACTGTATTCCCTAGGCCGTATTTTTCATCCCCATGATTTATTTCTTTTATGACTGAAAGTTTGTACCTCTTAATCCTCCTCACCTATTCTCTCCGTCCCTCCACCCTTCTCCTCTGGTGACCACCATTTTGGTATGTTTGTTAATGAGTCTGTTTCTGGGACACCTGGCAGGCTTTGTCCATAGAGCACGCGACTCTTGAGCTCAGGGTTGTGAGTTCAAGCCCCATGTTGGGCATGGATCCTACTTAAAATAAAAATGAAAAACAAATAAGTCTGACTCGATTTCTCTTTTGTTTGTTCTTTTGTTTTTTAGATTCCACATATACGTGAAATCATAGGGCATTTGTCTTTCTCTGACTTATTTCACGTAGCATTATACCCTCTAGGTCCATCCATGTTGTCATGAATGGCAAGATTTCATTCTTTTTTATGGCTACGACTCCATTGTGTGTGTATATATATATATATACCACATTCTCTTTACCCATTCATCTACTGATGGACACTTAAGTTGTTTACCTATCTTGGCTATTATAAATAATGCTGCAATAAACATAGGTGTGCATGTATCGTTTCGAATTAGTGTTTTCATTTTCTTCGGGTAAATAACCAGCAGTGGAATGATTGGATCATATGATATGTGTGTTATTAATTTTTTGAGGAAACTCCACACCGTTTTCCAGAGCGGCCGCACCAGTTTGCATTCCCACCAACAGTGCAAGAGGGTTCCCGTTTCTCCACGTCCTCGCCAGCATCTATAGTCTCCTGATTTGTTCATTTTAGCCACTCTTACCGGTGTGAGGTGGTATCTCAGTGTGGTTTTGATTTGTATTTCCCTGATGAGGAGTGACGTTGAGCATCTTATGTGCCTGTTGGCCATCTGGATGTCTTCTTTGGAAAAATGCCTATCCAGGCCCTTTGGCAATTCTTTACCCAGATTATTTGGGGGTTTTGGGGTTTGCTTTTTAGTGTTGAGTTGTAGGAGTTCTTTATATATTTTGGATATTAATCCCTTATCGGATATATCATTTGCAAATATGTTCTTGCATTTCAGTAGGTTGCCTTTTTGTTTTCTTGATGGTGTCCTTCACTGTGCAGAAACTTTTTAGTTTGATGTAGTTGCAATTACTTGTTTTTGCTTTTGTTTCCCTTGCCTGAGGAGACAGATCCATAAAAATATTGCTAAGGCTGATGTCTAAGAGATTACTGCTTTTTTTTTTTTAAGAGTTTTATGGTTTCAGGTCTTACATTTAGATCTTTAGTCCATTTTAACTGTATTTTTACTTATGGTGTAAGTAGTCCAGTTTCATTCTTCTGCATGTAGCCGTCCAGTTTTCCCAACACCTTTTATTGAAGAGCCTGTCTTTTGCCCATTGTAGATTCTTGCCTCCATTGTCATAGATTAAATGACCATATAGGCATGGGTTTACTTCTGGGTTTTCTATACCATTCTATTGTTTTATGTGTCTTTTTTTTTAATGTTTATTTATTTATTTATTTTGAGAGAGAGAGTAGAGAACAAGTGGAGGAGGGGCAGAGAGAGTGGGAGACAGAATCCCAAGCAGGCTCTGCATGGTCAGCACAGAGCCCCACATGGAGCTTGAACTCATGAACTGTGAGTCCATGACCTGAGCTGAAATCAAGAGTTGGATGCCCAACCCACTGAGCCAGCCAGGTGCCATCTGTGTGTCTGTTTTTGTGCCAATACCATACTGTTTTGATTACTGTAGCTTTGTAGTGTTGTTTTATTTTTTATTTTTTAATTTTATTTTTATAAATTTTTAACGTTTATTTATTATTGAGAGACAGAGACAGAGCACGAGAGGGGCAGAGAGAGGGGGAGACACAGAAGCCGAAGCAGGCTCCGGGATCCAGCTGTCAGCACAGAGCCCGATGTGGGGCTCAAACCCACAAACCATGAGCTCATGACCTGAGCTGAAGTCCAAGGCTTAACCGACTGAGCCACCCAGGCGCCCCTGTAGTATTGTTTTAAATCTAGGATTGTGATACTTCCAACTTTGTTCTTCTTTCTTAAGATTGCTTTAGTTATTTGGGGTCTTTTGTGGTTCCATACAAATTGTAGGATTATTTGTTGTAGTTCTGTGAAAGAGAGTATTGGTATTTTTATTGGGATTGCATTGAATCTGTAGATTGCTTTGGATGGTACGAACATGTTAACAATATTAATTCTTCCCATCCACGAGCATGGACTGTCTTTCCATTTATTTGTGTCATCTCCAATTTTGTTCATCAAGGTCTCATAGTTTTTAGAATACAGGCCTCTCACTTCCTTGGTTAAATTTGTTCCTAGGTATTTTATTGTTGTTTTTTTTTAATGTTTACTTATTTTTGAGAGAGAGAGACAGAGACAGAGAGAGAGAGCATGAGCGGGGAAGGGGCAGAGAGAGAGAGAGACAGAGACACAGAATCTGAAACAGCCTCCAGACTCTGAGCTGTCAGCACAGAGCCCAGTGTGGGACTCGAGCTCGGGACCAGCAAGATCATGACCTGAGCCGAAGTCGGACGCTGAACCGACTGAGCCACCCAGGCGCCCCAGTATTTTATTCTTTTTGGTGAAATACAAATGGGATTGTTTTCTTAATTTCTGTTTCTGCCACTTCATTATCAGCGTATAGAAATACAACAGATTTCTGTATATTAATTTTGTATCCTGCAACTTTATTGAGTTCATTTTCAGTTCTCCCTTCCAATGGAGATACCATGTATGCTTTCCATGTTACATAGTATCATGTCATCTGCAAATAGGGAACATTTTACTTCTTCTTTACCAATTTGGATGGCTTTTACTTCTTTTTCTGGTCTGATTGCTGCGGCTAAGACTTGCAGTGCTATGCTGAATAAAAGTGCTAAGAATGGACATCCTAGTCTCGTCCCTGACCTGAGAGAAAAAGCTTTCAGCTTTTCACCATTGAATATTAGTTGTGGGTTTGTTATATACGGCCTTTCTCCTGTTGAGATAGGTTCCCTCTACTCACAAGCATGAGGTCATGACCTGAACTAAAGTCACAGGCTTAGCCGACTGAGCCACCCAGGCGCCCTGAGATGTCTTCCTTCTAGACTCGCTTTACCCACCCAGGTGCCTCTCCTTATTGATTTTCTATCTGGATGATCTATCCACTGATGTAAGGGGATGGGTGTTAGAGTGCCTTATTATTGTATTACTGTCACTTTCTCCCTTATGTCTGTCACTATTTCTTTATGTATTTAGACACTCCCCTGTTGGGTGCATATATATTTATAATTGTTATATCCTTGGGGCGCCTGGGTGGCCAGGTCGGTTAAGCGGCCGACTTCAGCTCAGGTCATGATCCCGTGGTTCATGGGTTCGAGCCCCGGGTCGGGCTCTGTGCTGGCAGCTTGGAACCTGGAGCCTGCTTCGGATTCTGTGTCTCCTTCTCTCTCTACCCCTCCCCCACTCACGCTCTGTCTTTCTCTGTCTCTCAAAAATTAATATACATTAAAAAAATTTTTTAATAAAAAACCCCCACAATTGTTATATCCTCTTGTTGGATTGATCCCTTTATCATTATGTAGTGCTGTTCTTTGTCTCTTATTATACTCTCCCTTTTAAACCTTATTTTGTTTGATACAAGTATTGCCTACCCCAGCTTTTTTTTTTTTGGCTTCCATTTACATGGAGCATATTTTTCCATTCATTCACTTTTTGTTTGTGTGTGTCTTTAAGTCTGTTGTGAGTCTCTTGTAGGAAACATATAGATGGGTCTTGTTTTTGTTTGTTTGGTTGTCTGGGTTTTTTTTTTTAAATATATTCAGTCACCCTAGTCTTTTGATTGGTGCATGTGGACCAATTGCTTTTTTTTTTTTTAATGTTTATTCATTTTGAGAGAGAGAGAGGAGAGAGAGAGGAGGACAGAAGATCCAAAGCAGGCTTTGCTGACAGCAAAGAGCCCAATGTGGGACTCGAACCCATGAACCATGAGATCATGACCTGAGTGGAAGTCAGACGCTTAACTGACTGAGCCACCCAGGCAACCCTAGACCATTTACTTTTTTTTTTTAATTTTTTTAAACGTTTATTTATTTTTGAGAGACAGAGAGACACAGAGCATGAGCAGGGGAGGGGCAAAGAGAGAGACACATACACAGAATCTGAAGCAGGCTCCAGGCTCTGAACTGTCAGCACAGAGCCCGATGTAGGGCTCGAACCCATGAGCTGTGAGATCATGACCTGAGCCAAAATCAAGAGTTGGACGCTTCACCGACTGAGCCACCCAGGCGCCCCTCCCTGAATTAATTTTTTAGATGTAATTAATTGCATTACTTTTGTCTTTTACCATTCATACATAAGTGATGGTTACCTTTACCAGTGAAATTATTTTTTCATAATTTTCTTACTTCCAGTTATGTCCCCTTTTTTTTTCCACTTAAAGGAGTCCCTTTAACATGTCTTGGAAAGCTGGTTTTGTGGCGATGAACTCCTTTAACTTTTGTCTGTCTTAGAAACTCTATCTCTCCTTTAATTCTGAATGGCAGCCTTGCTGGGTAGAGTATTCTTGGTTGTAGGTTTTTTCCTTTCAGCACTGTGAATGTGTCATGCCACATCCTGGCCTGCAAACTTTCTGCCAAAGGATCACCTGTTAGCCTTATAAGCTTTCCCTTGTACATAACACACACACACACACACACACACACACACACACTAGTAAAAGAAAACTATCAACTCTTACTTATTCTTGTATCCCCCATGCCCAATACAGAAATATGAGCATTCATTTTGCATGATGCTTTTGGTCGATCTATTTCACATTTGACATGAACTAGATCTCAACCTCAGGACAAAGACCTGACAGTCGACACAGGAACTAAATGACCTAGAGCCAACTGAGCTCAGCTCAGTATGATAAATGATGTTCATATGAGGGGCCCTGGGTGATTCCGACCAGATAAAAGTAGTTAGTAGTTCAGTTGAAGAAGGCGGAGAAGTTTATGGTGCGTCCTGAATATGTAACAGTCTAGGGGCACTTGGCTGGCTCATTTGGTAGAATATGCAACTCCTAATCTTGGGGTCTTGAGTTCAAGACTTACGTTGGGCATAGTGCGTACTCAAAAACAACCAAACACGGGGCACCTGGGTAGCTCAGTTGGCTGAGTGTCCAACTCTTGATTTCAGCTCAGGTCATGATCCCAGGGTCATGGGATCCAGCCCTGCATTGGGCTCCATGCTCAGCGTGGACCCTGCTTAAGATTCTCTCTCTCTCCCTCTCCCCCCTCCCCCATGCTGTCTCTCTAAAATTAAAAAAATAAAATAAAAAAACAAAAACAAAACAAAACAAAACTTCTGTTTTGAATATGTAACAGTCTAAAAGCTTTAGTTCATATGGGAATACTCTTCAGTAATCCAGAAAATGTACATTTATGGAACACAGTCAGTAGATGAGGTGCTCCAGGATTTGGAGCCTTTTAAAGGTACGATGGTCTTTTTGATGTGTCGCTTAGGTAGGCTACAGTCCCCATTCACTCAAACACTAATCTAAGTATTGCAGTCAGGGTATTTTGCAGATGTAATGAAATCCATAGTTCAGTTTAAGTAAGGGAGGTTATCCTGGATAACTTGGGTGGGACTGATTTAATCAGTTGAGGAGCCTTAAGAGCAGGGTTGAAGCTCCCTCAAGAAAAGAAATTCTGCCTGTGGACAGCCCAAGCTCATGAGGTGCACTGTGCCCTTCTGAAGGCCTGCCCTGTGGATTCCCAATTTGCCTAGTCAGACCTCACCATCATGGAAGTCAGTTCCTTGTGATAAATCTCTTAATAGATATTGCCTACTGGTCCTGCTTCTCTGGTTGAACACTGATACAAAAAGCAACTATGATGGGGCACCAGGGTGGCTCAGCCTGTTAAGCGTCTGACTCTTGGTTTTGGTCATGATCTCACAGTTCGTGGGATTGAGCCCTGCATCGGGCTCTGAGCTGACAGTGCGGAGCCTGCTTGGGATTCTCTCTCTCTCTCTCTCTCTCTCTCTCTCTCCCCCTCTCTCTGCTCCTCTGCTGTCCCTGTGCTCTTCTCTGCCTCAAAAGAAATAAATACACTTAAAAAAAAAAACCCAACTATGTTACTTCAAGATGATAGGTTTGTGATCAGATTAAAGTTTATTCGGATGGGAAATACCTAATGCCCAGATCTTGGTTTCTAATACCATTTCCCAGTAAAAGAAACCAAGGTTCCTTGCTTCTTTGGAAAAATAGTTGATTCTAGGGCTGGGAAGGTACTGGATTATAACACAAAGTATAAAAGAAATATCCATAAGTCCATTTTGATAGAAATAAATTATTAAATAAATAAACAAATAAATAGAAAAGAAGAGACACATGTCCCACGCAGAATAATTCCAAATAATTTATGGGGACATTCCTCCCTTAAACTGTGGAAAATACAATTCTCTGCTCCTTAAGAGAGTGCTGCACATTGTGACTTCCTTCCAAAGAGTACAGTTGGGAAGAAGGGAAAGTAACTTTATGGTGAAGCCTGAGCCACACTACTTTAACCAGGTGATCAAGGTCAATATCAAGGGGGATAAATCAGGTTAATGGTATGGACCCTTGACATGATCTGAGAAGAATGGCACTTTATCTCTGTGACCTTCCTCCTCCAAACCTATAACCTCATTCTAATCATGACAAAAACATCAAACAATCCAATAAAGGGGCATCCTACAAAAATTTGACCAGTTCTCAAAATTGTCAAGGTCATCAAAAAGGAAAATCCAAGACACCATCACAGCCAACAAGAGCCTAAGGGGATATAACAACTATACGCAAAGTGGATGGGATCCTGGAACAGAAAACAGATATTAAGTAAAAACTAAGAAAATCCAAACAAATCATGAGTTTTATCTGTATTATCTTCTCAACTTTTTGGTATATCTATAATTGTTCTTTACAAAATCTATTAAGAAACTAGATCAGGGGCACCTGGCTGGCTCAGTCGGTGGAGCACGTGACTCTTGATCTCGGGCTTGTAAGTTCGAGCCCCGTGTTGGATGTAGAGATTACTTAAAAAATAAACTCTTAAAGGAAACTAGATCAGGAAAAAACCAGATGAACAAATACTTGTGATTTGTACTGCGTACAAGTTTCAGTACTAGGCTACAAAAGCAGGAGTCACTTTAATTTAAAAGCAAATCTTGGGGCACCTGGGTGGCTCGGTCGGTTAAGCGTCCGACTTCGGCTCAGGTCATGATCTCACGGTTCGTGGGTTCGAGCCCCGCCTCGGGCTCTGTGCTGACAGCTCAGAGCCTGGAGCCTGCTTCGGATTCTGTGTCTCCCTCTCTCTCTGCCCCTCCCCCACTCACGCTCTGTCTCTCTCTATCTCTCTCAAAAATAAATAAACATTAAAAAAAAAAAACCCAAAAAGCAAATCTTGACGATTTCAGTGACTGGCAATTTGTTGACCCTTGTTGACAGTGACTATCCTGTCTCCTAGGCAATGCAAAACAAGTGGCTTTTCTAGTCTCAGAGACATTTGCACATAGCCCCCTTTAGATAACCTCACCTTTTATTTCATCAAAAAGATATAAAATATCTAAAAAGAATTTGTTCAGCTTCCTGTAACCAAACCTATGACCCGACTTGTGCGGGCATCCATTGTTTTTCCTCCTGTGCTCCTGTTATAACGATGACACCTCCCATTTAGGCGGCACGACCTAAGAGCCAAGCACCGTGGTAAGCCTATTACACACACTATGGCCTGTGATTATCAGGCCAAACTTAGCAGGTTCTCATCATTTTCCCACTTTAAAGTTGAGGAAACTGACACTCAGGAAAGTAAGTGACTTGCCCAAGGTCTCACAGCTAGAAGGCGACAGGACCCAGATTCCAGAGGCTGAACTCTTTTCTTTTTTTTACCTAATCTTGCCCTGCTACGTGGGTCTCAAACTCACAACCCCGAGATCAAGAGTCACGTGCTCTACCGACTGAGCCAGCCGTCGCCCCTGAACTCTTTTTTTATTTTTTTTTAAATTCCAGTAGAGTTAACATACGGTGCTATATTAGTTTCAGGTGTACAATACAGTGATTCAACGGTTCTATATGTTACTGAGTGTTCATCAGGATAAGTGTACTTTTTTAATATAAATGATTTTCTTTCTTTTTTTAAACTGTTTATTTTTTGAGAGAACGGGGGGGGGGGGGGGGGGGGGGGGGGGGGAGGGGCAGAGAGGCAGGGAGATCGAGGATCTGAAGCAGGCTGTGCGCTGACGTGAGATCATGACCTGAGCCAAAGTTGGACGCTTAACCTTCTGAGCCACCCAGGCGCCCCTAACTTTTTTTTTTTTTTTAAAGATAAGTGCGTTCTTAGTCCCCTTCACCTAGTTCACCCATCCCCCTACCCAAGCATCTGAACTCTTAATTCCTAGGCTTTCCTCCTCTGTAAGACAAACCCCTAGTCCTGGGCTAACCCGTCCCTCCCCAGCCCCCAGGAGCTTCGATCCATTGGCTATTCCTATTGACCCCCTCGGTCTTCCTACCTTTCCTTCTCTTCTGCGCTCTTCAACGTCATTTTGCAAACAAGCTGTCACTCCTAGGTCAAAACAAAACCCCTCCCCTAACCCACAGCCTCCTCCAGTTCTCTTTTGACTTGCATATCCACAAGATCTCTCTGTTGGATACCTTCACCTGGAAGTCTCACAGCCATCCCAAACCAAATACAGTAAAACCTTGTTTGGTGAGGGTTCCCCAAGATGAGCAAACACTTCTAATCAAATTTAATTTGACAAACGAGTGGTGTCTTGCAATGCGAGTAGTACGTGACGATGATCGCAACTGAGCCCATGGTTCTTGAAATTTGCTCCGAGATACAAGCGCTTTGGATGACAGTCACGTTTCCGGACCGAATCATGCTCGCAAACCAAGGTTTCCCCGGATATACCAAACTGAACCCTTGATCCCTCCGCTTCTCCTCCAAAAAACAACTGTTCTCGTGGTCTTTCCCTCTCAGTAAATGACACCACCATCCACCCTGTTGCTCCGACCAGGAACTTGGGCATGACCCTTGCCCTCTTCTCCCCGCTCTACACGCGGTCACAAGTCTCGCTTCTACTCAATCTCTCTCGTCTGTGCATTTCACGCCATCTCCACTGCCCCGCCTCTGCCTTCGTGCCGTCACCATCATTGCTCACCCAGACCACAAACCACAGCCTCCGACCAGGCTGCTCCCAGCCTACCCTGCCCTACTTCCAACCAGTCTGACCTCGGCAGTCTACACAGCAACCCCGGTGAGAGTGCTTCGACCCAGAGCGGAGACCCTCCGTCCAAGTTCGAACCCTTCAATGTTTGCCTGGGCCTCAGGGTAGAATCCAAACTCTCTCTCAAGGCTTAGAGGCTCCCGGTGATCTGACCCCAGCTTCCGCCTTCAGCCCCGTTCCCCCATCACCCCTTCCGTCAGCACCCTCTCCTGCCACTACCCACCGAACACGTCCCCTTTCTGCACTTACTTCCACACAGAGTGACTTTCCGTTCCATCAAGTCTCCCAGCTTCCCCCCGACCGGGCCTTTTTGCAGGCCTCTGCCCAGGACGGGAACGTGCCCCACTCGGTGCCCCGGCCCTGAGTCCTCCGCAGCCCGCGGGGCTCAGCTGGCTCTTCCTCGGCCCCTCCCCCATCAGGGCAGGACTTACTGCCTTCCTGGCCACATTAGAGGCTGCGACTGTCTACATTCACCTGCCGCACCGTAGGCCGTGAGCCTCTGAAGACTGGAGTCTGTGGATGTGGCTCATCCCCGCAGCCCAGCACCCAGCCCTGCGGGTCTGCCTCATCGCCCGCGGTGCGTGTTTGTGGGAGGAACAAGTGGAAGGTGGAGGCAGGTGACCTTGAACCTAGATCCACAGCCCTACTGATTAAACCAATAATCTTTTTTTTTTTTTTTTTTTTTTGTAGCTCATTGCCCTTCCGTTCCCATGCCCCGTGGAAACATTTTTGTTTTCTAACGAATACCCTATCAGATGTACATGTCGAGAGTTACAAATGTGTCACTAGAAGTTCATGACTTTTGAACCAGTTTCCTCATTTTAAGTGGAAGGAAACCGAAGTCCCCAAAGCTGAAGTGATTGTTCGCAGCAGGCCCATTGTAGCGATAAAACTGGGACCAGACCTCAGATTTCTTCTTCTTCTTTTTGTAACAGTTTATTTATTTAGGAGTCTCTACACCCAATGTGGGGTTCAAACTCATGACTCTAGGAGTCACGTGCTTTTCTGACTGAGCCAGCCGGGTGCCCCTAGATCTCGGATTTCTTGCTTCTAGTACTCTTATCACCTCTCTTACACCATGCGGTGACGGATTAAAGGTGACCCTGAGTTCTTTGATACTCTTCCTGATGGTGAGCTCTGTATCCCCTTCCCTTGAATCCACGTGGGTTCTGCAACTGCTCAGACCAATAAAGTAGAGCAAAAGAGATATTCTGGGCAGAGCCCAAACTGGAAACGTAGGGTCCCTTCTAAACATTGATTAAGAATTTCAAGATGGCGGGGTGGCCACGTGACTCAGTTCATAGAGCATGTGACTCTTGATCTCAGAGTCATGGGTTCGAGTCCCATGTTGGGTGTAGAGAATGCTGAAAAAATGAAATAAACTTTAAAAAATAGAATATTTTGGGGGCACCTGGGTGGCTCAGTCGGTCAAGCCTCTGACTCCGGCTCAGGTCATGATCTCCCGGTTCGAGAGTTCGGGCCCCGTGTCGGGCTCTGTGCTGACAGCCCGGAGCCGGGAACCTGCTTCGGATTCTGTCTCCCTCGCTCTCTGCCCCTCCCCTGCTCGCATTCTGTCTCTCTCTATCTCTCTCTCAAAAACAAAAACAAATCAAAAATTTTAAAAAAAGAATAAAAAAATTTTTTTGAAAGAATTTCAAGATGGCAGAGAAGCAGGGCCTTGAACTTAGCAGCGCCCCGTGTGACTGCACAGTCTGTGTGCCCATGAACATGCCAGTTTCAGGGCTCAGGTCGGAAGAAACTGGCAGCGGCTTCCAGTTCCTATTTCTTGGAACGTTCAGTCAAGCCAGATGCCATGCAAGCAGTCAGCTGCCCTGAGATCACCATGCTGCGAGAAGCCCAGGCTACACGGAGAGGCCCTGGAGGATGAGATGCCACGTGCAGAGGAACAGACCGAGGAGCGCCAAGGTGCTCAGCATGTGAGCGTCGGGGTTCACAACAATCACCCCAAGATGTGCCACTTACACATGTGGATTCGTTCAAGCTGAAAGCAATCAAGGCCCAAAAGACTCAGGGGCGCCTGGGTGGCTCAGTCGGTTGGGCATTGGACTTCAGCTTAGGTCATGGTCTCACAGCTCATGGGTTCGAGCCCTGCATCAGGCTCTGTGCTGATAGCTCAGAGCCTGGAGCCTGCTTCGGGTTCTGTCTCAGTCTCTCTCTGCCTCTCCCCACTCATGCTCTGTCTCTCCCTCTCTCAAATATAAATAAAAAATTTTTAATAAAGTAAATGTGAGTTCAGAATACTTCCCTTGGCCCCTAGGAATACTTCTCTGTCATTGCACTTATAACACCGTATGATAATTAATTGTCTGTGTGTCTGTTTCCTTGACTAGATCAATGCTTTTCAAACTGTGGATGCAACCTATTAATGGGTTATGAAGTATATGTATTTTTTATTTAAAAATTTTTTAATGTTTTATTTATTTTTGACAGAGAGAGACGGAGCATGAGCAGGGGAGGGGCAGAGAGAGAGGGAGACACAGAATCCAAAGCAGGCTCCAGGCTCTGAGCTGTCAGCACAGAGCCCGACGTGGGGCTCGAACCCACGGACCGCGAGATCATGACCTGAGCCCAAGTCGGACGCTCAACCGACTGAGCCACCCAGGTGCCCCGAAATATATATATATTTTTAATTTTTGTTAATGTTTATTTATTTTTGACAGAGAGAGAGACAGAGCATGAGTGGGGGAAGGAAGAGAGAGAGGGAGACACAGAATCCAAAGCAGGCTCCAGGCTCTGAGCTGTGAGCACAGAGCCCGGTGTGGGGCTCGAACTCACAGACTGCGAGATCATGACCTGAGCCGAAGTCGGACACTCAACCGACTGAGCCACCCAGGTGCCCTGAAATATACATATATTTTAAATTTTTGTTAATGTTTATTTATTTTTGACAGAGAGAGAGAGACAGAGCATGAGTGTGTGTGTGGGGGGGGGGGGACAGAGAGAGAGGGAGACACAGAATCCGAAACAGGCTCCAGGCTCTGAGCTGTCAGCACAGACGCGGGGCTCGAACTCATAAACCGTGAGATCATGACCTGAGCCGTCGGACACGTAACCGACTGAGCCACCCCGGCGCCCCTGAAATATATTTTTAATGAGATAGAATAACATAAAAATATGAGTATGTGTTGCACACAACCAGTATTATATCTAGAAACTTGCAGGTGTGTGTGTCTGTGTGTGTGTGTGTGTGTGTGTGTGTGGCTATTGGACTACACTGTGAGAGCCCTCAGTGCGGTGTCCGTGCTTAGCCTATTCACCACTATATCCCCAGCAGCCGGCCCATTGTTTGACACATGTAGATGTTGTATAAATATTTGTTAAATGAATGAATGTTATTCTTGACATTTCCTATTCAGAGATGAACCTCCTCATCTTCTTGGGACCCTTTACTGGTTCCTAACAATCCTGGGCTCCAGACTTCTACTCCCTCCATAAAGCAGGGAGTCTTATAGCAGTTTATTTATTACCTATTCATTTTCAAATTTTAGTTTTCAGTTTGCACCTAAATATCTACACCAGTGTGAGCTTTCTGTTAACTGCCTGCTGATAAAGAAGCTGTTCATCCCCTCCCCAATCCAGTCAAAAACTAAAGAAGGAAGCAGAGGAGGGAGGGAAGGAGGGAGGGAAGGAAGGAAGGAAGGAAGGAAGGAAGGAAGGAAGGAAGCTGAGGGAAGGGAAGGGAAGGGAAGGAAAAGAAAGAAGAAAAACTATGTTACAGGTTTACTCCAGGAACTCTTAAAGATGAATTGCTACCATTTACTAAGTCTGAACAATAGACCAGACATTTTTTTTTAAATTTAAGTTTATTTATTTATTTTGAGAGAGACAGAGAGAACAAGAAGGGGAGGGGCAGAGAGAGAGCGAGAGAGAGAATCCCAAGCAGGCTCCGCGCTGTCAGCGTGGAGCCCGATGTGGGCTTGAACTCACGAACCGTGAGATCAAGACCTGAGCTGAAACCAAGAGTTGGACGCTTAGCCAACTGAGCCACCCAGGCGTCCCCTGACCAGATATTTTTGATATACCATCTCATTTAATTGTCACAGCAAGTCTGTAGCACAGTATTATTTTTTTTTTCAATATATGAAGTTTATTGTCAAATTGGTTTCCATACAACACCCAGTGCTCATCCCAAAAGGTGCCCTCCTCAATACCCATTCCCCACCCTCCCCTCCCTCCCACCCCCATCAACCCTCAGTTTGTTCTCAGTTTTTAAGAGTCTCTTATGCTTTGGCTCTCTCCCACTCTAACCTCTTTTTTTTTTTTTCTTCCCCTCCCCCATGGGTTTCTGTTACGTTTCTCAGGATCCACATAAGAGTGAAACCATATGGTATCTGTCTTTCTCTGTATGGCTTATTTCACTTAGCATCACACTCTCCAGTTCCATCCATGTTGTAGCACAGTATTATTAACCCCCATTTCACACATACCCAGGGAGGTTAAGTAACTCCCCTAAAGTCACCCAGCTAGTTAGTGAATGGTAAACGATGTAAACCCAGACCTGGCCAGCTCCAAAGCTCCATGAGCTTTCCGTATTCTTCTGCTACCCCCACACGATTAACCAAAGCACCTATACAGAGGGTTGTACTAAGAATGGACAGGCTACAAATAGATTTTCTCTGTCAACCAATGGGGAGCCAATCTGTGTAGACACAACCTTAAGATAGGTGCTTATAGGGGCGCCTGGGTGGCTCAGTTGGTTAAGCATTCTACTTGGGCTCAGGTCACGATCTTACAGTTGGTTAAGAATCCAACTTCAGTTCAGGTCGTGATCTCACGGTTCGTGAGTTCAAGCCCTGCATCGGGCTCTCTGCTGTCAGTGCAGAACCTGCTTCGGGTTCTCTGTCCCCCTCTCTCTCTCTGCATCTCTCTCTCTCTTCCTCCCTCAAAAATAAATAAATGTAAAGATATTTAAAAAAAAAAGATAGGTGTTTATGATGTACACATCATCAGTGGAACTCAATAGCTTTTGGTGATTTGTAAACATACCAGGAGCTCACTTTCCTATCGGCATACTTCTGTAAGCACCACATTTTAAAATGCGTGCTTTAAAAAAATTTTTTTTCTAAAGTAATCTCTACACCCAACATGGGGCTCAAATTCACAACCCTGAGATCAGGAGTCGCCTGCTCTACTGACTGACCCAGCCGGGCACCCCTAAAATGCATGGTTAATTAATTTCACCCTTAGGTTTAGGTGTTTGGTTGGTTATTTCATTCTGTTTTTAAACTCGTTTTATTTTCAAATAGTTTTAGATTTACGGAAAAGTTGCAAGACTATCACAGAGAGTTCCTGTGTGCTCTGCACACAGTTCCCCTATGGTTACTGGATTTTTAAAATGTTTTCAAACACAACCACAATAATGAATTGATAGCAATCAAACAAGTGGCATCTATCATGTGCTGTTCGGAACCCATCAAAATACATGTCTTGGAGAACTCAGACGCATGCCAGGCTGTAGGCAGCTCCAAGGGCTTCCTCCAGAACAAGTAGCTCCAGATAAGAACACGGGGCTTGGAACGCCTGGGTGGCTCAGTCTGTTAAGCGGCTGACCTCGGCTCAGGTCATGATCTCACAGTTTGTGGGTTCGAGCCCCGCCTCGGGCTCTGTGCTGACAGCCTAGAGCCTCCCTCTCTTTCTGCTCCTCCCCCACTCTCTCTGTCTCTTAAAAATTAATAAACAGTAAAAAAAAAAAAAAAAAAAAAAAAAAAGAACATGGGACTCGTTCCTCAGTCTCTAAAGAGGAGTAACATTTTTTTCTAGCTTGAATGCCTAACTGGCCTTGTAGCCCAAACCACGAATTTGGTCTAAGGTCAAAAGGGTATGTCTTTTTCAAATCCCACAGCTCGTAAGTTTGTCTAGTTTATTTCAGGATTCTCTCGTTTACTTGACACGTCATCTTTCCCACATCTCCACGTTCGTGGAAGCTTCTGGAAACACCCGCAGAAAAGCAAACTTAAGACTCGACATAAAGAACTGTAGAGAGCACTGGATGAAGAGAAGCGAACAGAAGAGGACAAAGGCCCAGATACGTAAGAGGTTCCTTGAAGCAACAGCAGCCCTAGGGTGCAGGTCTCTCGTTCCCACCTTAGAGCTCCACTGGAGTCCGTGCGCTTCGGAGGCGTCAGCTCAGTCCACACTGTTCTTTCTGGGCACTAGTCCATCCACAGGGCAGTCATGCTTGCACAGGACCCTGCCCTCCAGCGATAGGCGACTGATTCTTTTTTTTTTTTTAATTTTTTTTTTTTTAACATTTATTTATTTTTTTTGAGACAGAGAGAGACAGAGCATGAACGGGGGAGGGGCAGAGAGAGAGGGAGACACAGAATCGGAAGCAGGCTCCAGGCTCTGAGCCGTCAGCCCAGAGCCCGACGCGGGGCTCGAACTCACGGACCGCGAGATCGTGACCTGAGCCGAAGTCGGACGCTTAACGGACTGAGCCACCCAGGCGCCCCGTTAGGCGACTGATTCTTGACTGGGCCAGTCAGGCTCACCATCTCATGATCTTGCTGTGGGGATTCAGAGATTCCCACCCATTTCTCTCTGGGACCAAGTGGACGCCAGGTTCGGCTTTGCTCGAAGAGAAGCAGAGGAAACAGGTCTGCCCAGAAGGACGAGAGTACAGTGACGTTCAGAAAGAAGCTGAGAGGGGCACCTGGGTGGCTCAGTGGGTTAAGCGTCTGGCTCTTGGTTTCGGCTCAGGTCATGATCTCACGGTTCGTGGGTTCAAGCTCCACGTCGGGCTCCACTTTGTCAGTTCGGAGCCTGCTTGGGATTCGCTCTCTCTCTGGCTCTCCTCCGCTTGTACTCTTTCAAAATAAACAAATAAACTTAAAAAAAGGAAGGAAGGAAGGAAGGAAGGCAGGCAGGAAGAAGCTGAAAGAAAGGCCCCAGAGGGAGAACAGCCTGCCTGGCTTCTTAATGGCTTTTAAGACCCTGGTTCTGGTTCTTGAAGCCTGGGTGTCTCCTGCCGTTGGATTCCATGAGACATCGTTGAAGGATTATATTAAAGTCCCCACTTGAAAGAAAAAAAAGCAGCATATATGAGTGGTTCCCTTCTAAACCCTGAAAAAGTTTTCTTTTCCTGTTCTTTAAAAAAAATTTGCTTGGGGCGCCTGGGTGGCGCAGTCGGTTAAGCGTCCGACTTCAGCCAGGTCACGATCTCACGGTCCGTGAGTTCGACCCCCGCGTCAGGCTCTGGGCTGATGGCTCAGAGCCTGGAGCCTGTTTCCGATTCTGTGTCTCCCTCTCTCTCTGTCCCTCCCCCGTTCATGCTCTGTCTCTCTCTGTCCCAAAAATAAAATAAAAAAACGTTGAAAAAAAAAAATTAAAAAAAATTTGCTTTCTGGGGCACCTGGGTGGCTCAGTCAGTTAAGTGTCTGACTTTGGCTCAGGTCACGATCTCACGGTTCGTGGGTTCCAGCCCCGCATCAGGCTCTGTGCTGACAGCTCAGAGCCTGGAGCCTGCTTCAAGTTCTGTGTCTCCCTCTCTCTGCCCCTCCCTGCCCCTCCTCACACTCTGCTTTCTCTCTCTCTCTCAAAAATAGACATTAAAAAAATTTAAAAAACCATTTTTGTTATGTTTATACATCCCGAGAGATAGAAAATGAAAACTAAATCACTTGTAGTGAGATGCATACACATGTCCAACGAAAGGTATGTACAAAGACGTTCATAGCAGTTCGCTAAAGGCCCCAAACCTGAAACTATCCAAATGCCTATCAAGAGTAAAATGGGGAAATAAACCGTGGTCTATTCACACACTGGAACGCTTGTGAAAATTCATCAAAAGGAAAGCTCATTTAAAACGGAGACAGGAGGCCAGAAGGGGGAGCGCCCATGCCCTACCATCCATGGTCAATTGCAGACCCCAACAGGAAAAGACCCCAGTTAGAAGCCTATACTTTACTACCCTAGGAGGAGGAAGGATTTTCTCCTTGCCTCATAACAGCCCGGTGACGGCCACAACTCAGCCAATGAAAAGCCACCATATTTCGAACTCCCAGTTTACTCCCATGGACTTTTTATTTGTAACAGCACCTTCCAACTAAAGCCTTCACCTCCTTTGTTTGCTTTTGTGCCTCGGTTCACGTGTCCCGAGGTGCAGTTCTCCGCTATTCCTGAAAAAATCCATTTTTGCTGGTTAAATAACTGACAGTTTTATTTTATTTTATTTTACTTTTAAGTTTATTTATTTTGAGAGAGAGAGAGCGTGCACATAAGCAGGGGAGGGGCATAGAGAGAGGGAGATAGAGAGAATCCCAAGCAGGCTCTGCATTGTCAGCACAGAGCCCAGGGCAGGGCCTGAACCCATGAACCATGAGATCATGACCTGAGCCAAAACCAAGAGTCGGATGCTTAACCGACCGAGCCACCCAGATGCCCAAGTGACAGTTTTATTTATTTATTTATTTATTTATTTATTTATTTATTGTTTATTTATTTTTGAGAGAGAGAGACAGAGAGACAGAGAGAGCGTGAGGGAGGGGCAGAAAGAGAGGGAAACGCAGAATGTGAAGCAGGCTCCAGGGTCTGAACTGTCAGCACAGAGCCTGATGCAGGGCTCAAAATCGTGAACCACGAGATCATGACCTGAGCCAAAGTCAGACGCTTAACCAACTGAGACACCCAGACGCCCCACTGACAGTTTTATTTATTTATTTTTTTAGTGTTTATTTATTTAAAAAGATTTTTTTAATGTTTGTTTACTTTGGAGAGAGAGACAGAGCATGAAATGGGGAGGGGCAGAGAGAGAGGGAGACACAGAATCCAAAGCAGGCTCCAGGTTCTGAGCCGTCAGCACAGAGCAAGACACGGGGCCCAAACTCACAAACTGCAACGTGACCCGAGCTGAAGTCGGACGCTTGACCGACAGAGCCACCCGGGCGCCCCTGACAGTTTTAAGGTCAATACGTTACATAGCAATGAAAATGAATCCTCTACAGCTGCACATAACAACAAAATCTCCTATGATGGTGAGTGAACAAAAGAAATTAGACACAGTAAGTGCAAAGTTAATTATTCCATTCCTATAAAATGCAAAAATAGGCAAGACTAATCTATGCTGTTAGACGTTAGGACAGTGGTTACATTTGGGGGCAGTAGTGACTGGAAGGGGGCCCAAGGAGGGGCTTCTGGGATGTCGATCATCTTGTTTCCTGACAGCTGTCAGCACAGAGCCCGATGCGGGGCTCGAACCCATGAATCGCGGGATCGTGACCTGAGCCAAAGTCGGACGCTTAACCGACTGAGCCCCCCAGGCGCCCCGTATAGTCTTGACTGCAGTAGTCCTGCAGGTTATGCTTGCCTCTGGTGCCCCAAACACCCACCAGTGTTTTTGCCTGGGCGGTGGTTTGATGTTGACTTCTCTGGAACAGAACAGGATGGGGGAAGTGTGAATGCTTAATATTTCACTCTGTTCCGTCGGGTCCTCGTGGCCATTCCTAAGGGCGGCTCCCTGGCATGGTAAGCACTCAAAATGTCAGTTGCTATTAGCAGAAGAGTTGTATAACCTTTTAAAATCTGTACGATGGGGGAACACCTGGTAGAACCGACCCTTTATAGACATTATCGATCCTTACAAACCCCAAGGTAGGTAGGACTTGGGGCGGGGGGGGGGGGGGCTCCTAAAGTCCTAAAGATCGAGTTTCCACAGTTGGGTCAGGATGGAGCTGGGACTCAACCGACGCCTGACTGCAAGGCCCAGGATTTTAACTCTCACACTGCCCTGCCTCCTCTCCGAGCCCTCGAGGTGGTTAAGGCACTCGCAATTAGAATCCCGGGATTGGAAGGGAACCAACATCTGTCTAGAGGCTGACACTGAGCGCGAACATTGACAGCTGTGCCTGACCTCTCCCTGGACGACCTGTCCCTCCCCACTATCTGTCTTTAGCTTTATCCAGCACATAGCTCATGTCTGCTGGGGAGGGATCCACACCCCTCGACTCCTGCTCACTCCCCATTCCTTGTTTTCCTGGTCAGGCACCAAACCAAGTGCTGTAGGTACATGATCCTCACAGCCCCCTGAGGGAGCTCCCACTGGCCCCACTTCACAGATGAAGACCCGGAGGCTTACAGCTGGCAAACGAAGAGTGGGATTTGAATCCCAACTCAGCAGACTCCCCCCCCCCCCCAAGTGCCTGCTTCTCAGCAGGACGTCAACGGGCGGGCAGTGTCAGCTCAGGGTTGACCCCATGTCTTTCAACAGCTGATCTCTAATGCCACACTTCTGGGAGTTTGTAAATGTAGATCTTGAAGGTCTCAGAGCTCCCATAATTCCCCCTTCAGGAAGCACTGATCTAGTCCTTCACAGATGGGCAAACAAATACTGGCAACCGAACGAGCCAGAGCTAGTGAGGGGCCAATGGAACCAGGACCTGTGCCCAACTCCCAGGCTCAAAAGTAACTCCTTAGGGAAAGAAAAAAGTTAACCCCTTATGTACAACCAATCATCCCTGGTGCCCATGTCATTCTACCTTTCATTTCTGACACCTGTTTAAGGTCCATTAGTGGCACCTTCGCGGTGTCCCAACCTACTCTGAACAGTGAGGCTGAGGTTTTTTGTGTGTGTGTGTGTTGTTTTTTTTTTAATATTCGAGTGTGTATGTGAGCAGGGGAGGAACAGAGAGGGAGAGAGAATCCCAAGCAGGCTCTGCGCTGTCAGCATGGAGCCCAACACAGGGCTCCATCCAGAGTCGGACACTTAACAGACGGAGCCACCCGGCCGGCCCGAGGCTGAGGTGTTTTTAATACTCCAAGTTGAAAATTCCGGGCACAGGACTGCCAATTATATCGAGCCCCACTGCTTTGGATCCGTGTAACATTTTTTAGGTTACCACTGCTACCAGGGTGCCTGGGTGGCTCATTTCGTTAAGTGTCTGACTCTCGATTTCGGCTCAGGTCACGATCTTGTGGTTTCCGGGGTTCGAGCCCTGCATCGGGCTGTGCACGCGGTGCCTTGCAGGGCCTGCTTTGGATTGTCTCCCGCTCTCTCTCTCTCTGCCGCTCTCCTGCTCACACGCTCTCTCTCTCAAAATAAATTTTAAAAACAAAACAAACCCCCTGTTGTCCCCACAGCAGCAGCTCCCAGGTTCCTAGGTTGGTTAATTGGTATTCTGTAGCCCACTCTTCTGATTTCCAATAAACAGTGGTCCTTCAGGATTATGACCATCTGAACCTCTTAGTGTGGTTCTGGGTTAGGGACCCCTGTGCCAGGCCATCCCTGGCCACTTGCTCTCTGCTATATCCAGCACAGGGTCCCTACAAACCCCATATGGGGTCGCCACCAAACCTGACTCCCCTTTCCCTCGCTGTAGTTTCACCTACATCCCACAGGTAATTAGGGACCCTTTGTTCCTTCCCACGTTTTCCAGACCTTTGCTCTGGCTTCCATATTGGCCCCTAGGGTGTAGCCTAACCTACACCCACACCTGTCTATCAACTGACCCCAAGTATCTAGAACAGTTCCTGGCACATAAAGGCCCAGTAAATCTGAATTTTAGTGTGTCAAAACAGTCTTTTGATTTCGTTCAACAATTTAAAAATACAGAAATTTAGTTCACAGGCCAAACAAAACCAGGCAGACCAGTCTGATAACCCCTGGTTCAGATGATTCCTACTTGTATTGACGACTGGCATTAGAGAATAGTATATAAAGATGCTATTTAAGAATGTGCTTGGGCACCTGAGTGGCTCAGTCAGTTCAAGTTCCATTCTTGATCTGAGAGTCCCGAGTTTGGGCCCTGTGTTGGGCTCCGCGCCAGGCATGAAACCTACTTAAAAAAAAGAATGTGCTACCTCAAATATTCACTTCCCATAAGGCGTAAGAGCCATTAGCCACATGGAGTTTTTTAATTACAATTAAATAAAAATTTAAACATTAGTTCCTGGGGCGCCTGGGTAGCTCAGTTGGTGAAGCGTCCGACTTCAGGCCGGGTCACCGTCTTGCGATCTGTGGGTTCGAGCCCCGCGTCGGGCTCTGTGCCGATAGCTCGGAGCCTGGAGCCTGCTTCACATTCCGGGTCACCCTCCCTCTCTCAAAAACAATTTACACATTGAAAAAAAAAAAAAAATCAGCTCTTCACTCAAACTAGCCACACGTCTTCCAATACTCAGTAGTCAAAGGACATTTCTATCACTGCACAAAGTTCTACCGGACAGCGCTATGGGAGATCTGACAGGAGGAGGAAGTCAGTCCTTCACAAATCAGAACACAGCAGCAGTTCAACCAAAAGGTCTCCCAAAATGTTTATTACTGAACCAACCTACAGGAGCAGAAGAAGCATCATAACAGAGAAAAGTCAATTTCCTGATAAAACAGATCTACTGGTCAGGCAGCAGGGAGGTGATGGAATAGAAACGTATGACTTTCAGGCGGCATAAACGTGTGCCATCTCGTGTTCGAACCCTTACAGACCCAGCTTCGTTCTTCTCCAATGCCGCCTCTTGGAGTTGTATCTGCACAGAAGGAAACTGCGGGTTACAAAGGCAGTCTGACTTCAACAGGCTCCCAGTTTGCCTTCCCTTAACACGTTTGGAGCTCTTTGGAGAGTAAAAAGTGACTTGCTGGATGTGTTTAAGAACTGGTCACATCAAATTTTTGCCTCTCCAAAGGATTCCAGGCCAAGAAAACACACTGGTTCTTGAGACTGGACCGGTGGGGAAGTTCTTTCCCCTGCCAAGAGTACGCACACCTACTTGTGATTCAACATCCCTGGGGAGACCCAGACATCTTTATTTTCGAACCTCCCGTCTTTCAAAACATCAAAACAGCATCTGCAGAATCTTTCCAATAGATTAACACCCCCAATCATTTCAGTATCAAAGCAAGTGACGTGCAGAGTGAAAGCTCCTCAGAATTGTCCATGTCAATCTGTCCTGATTTTACCCTTAGAGAGGCAAAATCAAAAATGATCAACACTGTTTTTCTTTCAGCAGGATAATGTCAGTACTTCCACAAAACGAAGCACTGTAATTGCAACCTGCTTTAACACACTTAAAAGTTGCAAGGCAGCTGAGGGAAGAGAAAAATCCTACAATTGTGCCAGTTTCTCTGGGCCAAGTGTATACTCTGAAATATACATTTCTTTCACTCCTCACAATAACCCGTAACAGCAGGCCCCACCACCAGGTGGGGATAGGACAGAGAAACTGATGTTCATGTCAATCCACTAAAAAAAGGGCTTTACTATGGATGTCCAATGTTCTCAACGGAACTGCAGCAAGCTTATAGAAGGGCTGACCTGCCCAAGTAACCACTTTGCCAAGAGGCTCAATGCTCTTTTCTCAGTGTTGTATGAGGGCAGCGCCTGGGTGGCTCAGTTGGTTAAGTGACTCTTGATTTTGGCTCAGGTCATGATCTTCCGGTTCCTGAGTTCAAGCCCCACATCGGGCTCCACACTGACAGTGTCGAACCTGCTTGGGATTCCCTCTCTCCCTCTCTCTCTGCACTGAGGGCATGGAGCCTGCTTTGCCTGTTAGCCTAGATGACCCCAGAGGCCTTCTGTCAAAATTCTAGCAATTCCACCTTTTTTCCAAAACCATCAATTCAACTACTTCTGCAGTAGAGGGCAATCTTCCAATCTTTTAGAAAAGATAAACACCTCAAAGATGGACTAGGCGAGCAACAAGACAGCCTTCCACTTTACGTTCTGGCTCAGACTAAAGACAACAGGAAATTAAATATTGGAGTGTCTGCCCTTAATCCCAGAGGTGGGCTGGGTTTCTGCCCAGAAACACAGAGGAAGCACATTAAAACAAAACAACAACCCCACAAAAGACGCAGGTGATTACAGGGCGGGGTGTGTGTGTGTGGGGGTCCTTACCTGATTTTATTACCAGTTTTCATCCGAATCCACTGGGGAATGGGACGATTCTGCTTTTGTTTCTTGGCCAGGAATCGCTTGATCCTGAAAGTCTTGTGAGAAGACTGGGAAGAAAAGGTAACCAATTAAAATTTTTTCAAAATATTTTATTTATTTTTGAGAGAGGCAGAGCATGAGCATGGCAGGGGGAGACAGAAAGAGAGACACAGAATCTGAAGCAGGCTCCAGGTTCCGAGCTGTCAGCACAGAGCCTGATGCGGGGCTCAAACTCATATGAACGGCGAGATCATGACCTGAGCCAAAGTCAAGTCAGACACTTAACCGACTGAGCCACCCAGGCGCCCCAAAAAGGTAATCAATTTAGACAGCAACACCAGAGCTTGCTCAAAAGATTCAAAGTCAGGAACTCCCTCAATCCACAAACATTTGAATGCTTTATCTATACCAAAAACAACCTTCTCAATGCTAAACCCATCCATCACGCCCTTTGTGCTGCTTCTTACAATTTCTAGAGGCAGATATATAATTCCCACTGTTCAAATAAAAATCACCAAGAGTCAGAAAAGTAAGTAACCTACCCCAAATCAGAGTATTAATGTGCAGACCTGGGATTCAAGCTCAGGTCATCTATGCTCCAAGGCTAGGGTGCCTTCCACTCTTCCCTGCTGTCACCCAGGACCCAGAGGACCACTGGGGATGGCTGAGGAACTTGGTTTTCACAAAAGAACACAAGCTTTTTTTAAAAAAATTTTTTTATTGTTTATTATTATTTTTGAGAGAGAGACAGAGAACAAGCAGGGAAGGGGCAGAGAGAGAGGGAGACACAGAATCGGAAGCAGGCTCCAGGCTCCCAGCTCTCAGCACAGAGCCCGACATGGGGCTCGAACTCACAGACCACGAGATCATGACCTGAGCTGTAGCTGGCCGCCCAACCCACTGAGTTATCCAGGGGCCCCAAGGACACAAGCTTTTGGTCACCCAGAACAATCTGTCACTTGCAAGCCAACTAGTCTCAGTGCACTATGTACAACAGGTACCTAATTTCAAGGGTCATGCCAAGAGTAATTAAAATATACACAAAGTCCTCGACCGTCAATAAATCTATTCTAACCCACTGACCATTTTGGTATTAATTCTAACTGTACTTAACACATAATTTTCAAGGATGACTTTCCCAATTTCTCATTGCGTTTTTGGCTTTAAGTACTTGGGTCATCTAAGTCCAACCCCAACCACCCCCCCCCTTCAGAATGCAGAACAATCTGGAAATGGCAGGAGTGGTAGTCTCGAGTCCGGCCAACGTGGTCCAACACACCCTTGCATAATAACAGGGGTCATTACAAAGAAGGCAAGGACTACACTCCTCTCTCCCAGCTCACGGTAGCAGTTGTAAATTTTCTGTCAACTAAAACAACCAGTTACCAATCCTCTCTCTCCACACGTAGAAGCAGAAGGCAATTTTATGTTCTAAGAAACCTATCACAGGTTAAAATCCACGACCATAATTGTCCTCAGTTGGCATTTTAGGTTGAACGCCCTAATGGCATATAGATTCACACTAGAGCACCCCTTCTTCCAGGTGCTTCCACGGGGGAGATACTTAAATCCTCGAACAAAGAATTAAAAGTCCTGTAAGCGCCTAGTTTGGTATGCAGCCGGCAGCCAACTTAAAAAGTTTCCTTAAGCCAGCTGACCACATTCCCTTCTCGATGCCTGGCACGTCCCACGTGCCCCAAGGTCGGGCCACGGTTTCTGGAGTGGATCCCCCCGACTTCTCTCTCTGTCCCAGAATCACAGTTCGCTCCAGAAGGGCGAAGGGCAGGGGGAACCCCTGCTAGCCTGGGCAGCGGCCTGGAGCACAAAGCGCCCCCCCCCCCCACCTTAGGTTCTCCGTCACTTGCTAGTTTCCCGCCAGGCCTGTAGCTGGAGCCGTGGCCAAACTCGGCCTTCTCTAGAAAAAGCCTTTAAAAGGCCCCAGCACCTCGATACAGCGTACGGTGCCTGCGAGATCGCGGAAGCCTCAAGTCTCGCGAAAGCACCCCGGGGCCGATGGTTACGGATAAACTTACCATGGCGAGAAACGACCAGCGGCGCACGCAAGGATGGCGAAGAAGGAAAAGAAGGAAGCGGGCGGAAGGACGTATTTAGAAGACGTTGCCGGAGGCGGAGCTTGGAAGCTGCTGCCATTGGCCGATGGCCGTCTCTGGCCGCCCGTTCTGCCTCAGCCCCGCACGCGTGCGCGTGCGCGCTCTCGTGGGAACTCGGCAAATCGCGCTTGTCCGTGCGAAATGGAATTCGTTTTACGCCACTTCCGTAAGTGGGGCCCTCGGGAGCAGGGCACCCTGCTTCGTGGGTGAGCCGCACAGGCCGTGGTAAAAGCCGAAGTGGTAGCCCTTCCGAGGGCAGAAAGAGCAGAGTGGGCGGGGCTAACTCCAAGGGCGGGTGGGGGATACGTCACGTCCGAGTGCAAGGGACTTCGGTCCTGGGTTTAGGAAGCGGAGCGCCGAGGGTTAACCTCCGCCGGGGTGGCCTGGCGGTGCGCATCTCGGTCTTATCTCGACCTCTAGCATGGTTTCGAGCTGGCTGGGCCGTGCTGGACGGGAAGGGATGGTGATGTTGGAGAAAGCAAGGGAGGGTGGCGAGGGCTGCACTGGGTGGGTCCGGGAGGTCTAGGCAAGAGGTTGCTGCTAATCAAGGTCTAAGCTGAGAAATTTCGAGATAACCTTTTCCTTGGCTGCTAGGAATCCCAGACGGACTTTTAGCCCGCTTTGCAAAATGCATAGGAATTAATGACATGCGTTTTGGATGTTGATGATCCCCGATTCCATGTTTTTCTTCTCCACATTTAAAAACAAACTTTTGGGGGCGCCTGGGTGGCTCAGTCGGTTGAGCGTCCGACTTCAGCTCAGGTCATGATCTCACAGTCCTTGAGTTCGAGCCCCGCGTCAGGCTCCGTGCTGACAGCTCAGAGCCTGGAGCCTGCTTCGGATTCTGTGTCTCCCTCTCTCTCTGCCCCTCCCCTACTCACGCTCTGTGTCTTTCTGTCTCAAAAATAAATTAAAAAAAAAAAACATTAAAAAAAATAAAAACAAACTTTTGGGACGCCTGGGTGGCTCAGTCGGATGACTGTCACACTCTTAATTTAGCCTCAGGTCCTGATCCCGAGGTCGTGGGATTGAGCCCCACTTGGGCTGTGCGCTGAGTATGGAACCTGCTTAAGATTCCTTCTGCCCCCTCCCCGCTGCTTGTGCGCTCTCTGTGTCTCTCTAAAATGAAAATAAAAACAAAATCCTCTGTGTATCTTTGCAGTCACTTCAGGCCGTTTTGCACCAGAAGATTAAGGTAAGGGTTTTTAACCTGGGGTCCACAAATGGTCCATTTATAGAGTTCACAGTATACATGAACTTGGATGGGAAAAAAAAATCACAACTTGTTTTTATCAAACTGTCTGAAATTTAGCACTTTCTTTACAAAGGTAGGCAACATACTATAGTCGCGTCAACAGTACCTATGACTTTGTCACCAGTAGAAATCAAAGATGGTTTCATGTCACATTGCATTTGATGCAGATGTCTTGAAATACCATTTACACATTCATCACTTGTTTGGAATTATAGGACAGTTGGCCTTTCAACAACGTGGACTTGAACTGCCTGGGTCCACTTATATGTGGATTTTTTTTGATGGATACAGTACTATAAATATTTTCTTTGGTGATTTTCTTAATAAACTTTTCTCTAGCATACTTTATCATAAGGATATAGTATATAATACATATAACATATGGAGTATGTGTAAATCAACAGTTTGTGTTATCAGTAAGGCTTCTGGTCAGCAGTAGGCTATTAAGTTTTTGGGGAGTCAAAAGTTACACGTAGATTTTACACTACATAGGTCAGCACCCCTAACTCCTGCGTTGTTCAAGGGTAAACTATAGTTATTGGCCCATAAGTAGAACTGTGTTAAGAAGCCTATATGTCCGGGGCACTTGGGTGGCTCAGTCGGTTAAGCACTGACTCTTGACCTTGGCTCAGGGTGGGATTGAGCCCCGCATCAGGCTCTGCACTGACATTGCGGAGCCTGCCTGGGATTCTCTCTCTCTCTCTCTCTCTCTCTCTCTCTCTCTCTCTCTTTCTTCCCCTTCCCTGCTCATTCTCTCTCTCTCTCTCTCTCTCTCCTTCTTTCAAAATAAATAGATAAACTTTAGGGGCACCTGGGTGGCCCAGTCGGTTAAGCATCCGACTTCAGCTCAGGTCATGATCTCACAGTTTGTGAGTTCAAGCCCTGTGTCGGGCTAAGGGCTGACAGCATAGAGCCTGGAGTCTGCTTTGAGTTCTGTGTCTCCCTCTCTCTCTCTGTCCCTCCCCACCGCGCGCGCGTGTGTGTGTGTGTGTGTGTGCATGTGCATGCTCTCTCTCAAAAATAAACATTAAAAAAATTTTTTAATAAAATTATTAAAAAATGGGGAGCCTGGGTGACTCAAGTCACTTAAGCATCCAACTCTTGATTTTGGCTCAGGTCATGATCTCGGGGTTCGTGGGATCTAGTCCTGAGTCGGGCTCTGTGCAGACAATGGGGAGCCTGCTTGGGATTCCCTCACTTGCTCTCTCTCTGCCCTTACGCCGATGGTTCTCTCTCTCTCTCTCTCTCTCTCTCTCTCTCAATAAATAAATAAATAAACAAACAAACAATTAAAAAGAAGCTCATATGTTATTACAGCACACATTTCTTTTAGAAAATATTTTGATAACTATTACAGTGTAGTTGCTTTTCTTTGTAATCCTATGTACTCTGTCTTATGCATTTAAAAACATTCTGAAAATAAACTTCATCTGACTGCCAAAGGACTCCACAGCACAGAAATAGTTAGGAATCCCTATATTGGAGTACAGTGACAGATGGTAGAACAAACTAGGTGGGAGAGAATTTGGAAATAGTCTGGGCAAGAAACTGGCCCGGGGAGGCCTGGCTGGCTCAGTCCGTAGAGCATGTGACTCTTGATCTTGGGGTTGTGAGTTCAAGCCCCAACATTGGGTGTAGAGATTACTTAAAAATGAAATCTTAAAAAAAGAAATGGCCCAAAGTAAAGTAGTCCCCGGGGGTGTTGAATAAGAAGAAATAAAATCAAGAGATGATTGTGACATTAACAGGACTTGGTCCAGGTTTCTGTCTTGAGCAACTGGATGCTGGTGGCTTAGGTCTAGAGAGGAAATACACAAACAATAGGAAGTTTGAGCCAAATTTAATAACCATTTTTTAATTTTTTTAATTTTTTTAATTTTTTTTTAACATTTTTATTTATTTTTGAGACAGAGAGAGACAGAGCATGAATGGGGGAGGGGCAGAGAGAGAGGGAGACACAGAATCGGAAACAGGCTCCAGGCTCCGAGCCATCAGCCCAGAGCCCGACGCGGGGCTCGAACTCACGGACCGCGAGATCGTGACCTGGCTGAAGTCGGACGCTTAACCGACTGAGCCACCCAGGTGCCCCTAATAACCATTTTTTAAAATGTTTATTTATTTTGGGGCACCTGGGTGGCTCGGTTGGGCGACCGATTTCAGCTTAGGTCATGATCTTGAGGTCTGTGGGTTCAAGTCCTGCATCAGGCTCTGTGCTGGCAGCTCAGAGCCTGGAGCCTGCTTCATATTCTCTCTCTCTCTCTCTCTCTCTCTCTCTCTCTGCCCCTCTCCCATTCATGCTCTCTCTCAAAATAAATAAACATTTTATTTTGAGAGAGTGCACACACACACACACACACACACACACACACATATGAGAGGAGGGGAGGGGCAGAGAGAAGGATAGAGAGAATCCCAAGCAGGCTCCAAGTTCAGCGGGGAGCCCACTGCAGGGCAGGGATAGATCTCACGGACTGTGAGATCATGCCCTGAGCCGAAATCAAGAGTCAGCCACTTAATCGACTGAGCCACCCAGGTGCCCCTAATAACCATTTTTTTAACAGCAAAACTTTGGTTACTTTAATCCCATCCAGTTTTTAAATTCAGACCCTCATCCAGATAATTTTATGTTTAACTGAAGTGAGACCTCAGGCTTCTTAACCTGGATTTTTATTATTTATTTGAGAGCCAGTATTTTGTTTTTGGTGGCCCAGAGGAGCAGCAAATAAGCCTTTAGTTGCTGAATCACCATCATTATCATCATTATAGCTACCGTTTACCCTAGGTTGAGGGTGCGATTGACAGGTGCTGAGAGCTTACACAAATCTTTTTTTTTTTTTTTTTTTTTTTTTTGCCTCTTTAAACTGCTTTATTAACTTCACAATGTATGATGAGCATCTTGCTGTACAATAGGGTAAAACTCCCCTGCTGACACAATCCTACAGATTGGGTCAAAATATAACATTCAGTTAGAAGCTGGTAACAGGAGACCCACAAGAGACATGGAACACCAAAAGGTTTATAACAAAGGTACATTGAGAACATGTAAGTTGAGGAAGCAGGTATGTCTTCCTGTTAACTTCAGGGAAAACAAGATTCAAGATATGAGGCAAAACTCATCCTGATGGTCACGGCCGCAGGGTCAAGTGCTAACCGTCCTCAGACCATGACCGGATTGCTTTTCCCTCAGCTGTCTCACCTCCTCCCCAATCCTTTCCATATTCTCTCTCTTTTTTTTAAGTTTATTTATTTATTTTGACAGAGACAGTGGGGCACCTGGGTGGCTCAATTGGTTAAGCATCGGGCTCTTGATTTCAGCTTAGGTTATGATCTCACAGTTTGTGAGTTCAAGGCCCACATTGGGCTCTGCGCCGACAGTGTGGAGCCTGCTTGGGATTCTGTCTCTCCCTCTCTCTCTCTCTCTGCCCCTTCTCCACTCGCTCACTCTCTTTCTCTCAAAATAAATAAACTGGGGTGCCAGAGAGAGAGAGGGAGACAGAGAATCCGAAGCAGGCTCTGCACTGTCAGCACAGAGCCCAAGGCAGCGCTCGAACCCAGAAAACCGGGAGATCATGACCTCAGCCGAAACCAAGAGTCCCACACTTAACCGACCGAGCCACCCAGGCGCCCCGCCATATTCTCTTCTGTCACCCTTGCCTGTGGCTCTGCAAGCCTCCATCGTGCCCCACCTAGACTGCAGCATGGGCTGCCGAACGTGGAATCACCTGCAGTTTCCTCTAGGCACACGATATATACCAGCTTCCAAAGGGAGAGTCAAGGACTCTCCTTTATTGGCAACTTGCTCCATTGCATCCTTTTGTTTTATTTTCTTGGTTGGCATTTTCCATGTTGAGATTTTTTTTTTTTTACTGCTTGCTCCTCTTTGGATGCCACAGCTCCTGGGCATATCCTTGCGGTCTCCTGCCCATCCCGATTCTCCCGGGGAGTGTGCCATCGCCACTCAGACCTGCCCACCTGCTCCCCCTCCGCCTCCTACTCTTTGGGGCTGCCCCTGGCCTGCACACCCACAGGGCCACAGGGGGCAGGTACCGAGAGGGGTCAACCATCTTTTAAATTCTTAACAGCTTTAGAGCGCAATCTTTGTTCTAGCTGGTTTTGATTCTTCCTCGCACGCTACCCCTTCTGAGTTTCTTTTGCTGATTCTTCCTTACCTCAATTCCTTTTTAACATTGGAGAGCCCCGAGGTTCGGTTTTGGACCTCCTCTTTTTTTTTTTTTTAATTTTTTTCTTAAGTTTATTTATTTACTTTGAGAGAGACAGCAAGAGGAGGGGAAGGGTAGAGAAGAGAGGGAGACAGAATCCCAAGCAGGCTCCGAGCTATCAGCACAGAGCCCCCTGTGGGGCTCGAACTCACAAACCCGTGAGATCGTGACCTGAGCTGAAACCAAGAGTCGGATACCTAACCAACTGAGCCACCCAGGCGCCCTTGGACCTCTTCTCTTTTCTATATACACTCCCTCCTTTGGCGATTTCATCCAATATCATAGCTCTAAATACTCTCTTGGGTGATGACACCCAAACATGTATCTCCAGCCTGGACCTCTCCTGAGCTCCGATCACCTTCTCGGCATCCACTTGGATGTCTCATAGATGCCTTAAACTTAGTACGTCTCCAACAGAACTCCTGACTTTTTCACCCCTAACTGGCTCACTCAAAGTCCTCCCCATCACCGCAAATGGCACTCCATTCTTCTGCCGCTTCGGCCAAAATCTATCTTCCACCCGTCCCTTTCGCATCCCGCATCTGGTTTGTCAGCAAATCTGGTCCGCTTGACTTTGACATTTATCCAGAATCCGAGGACTTCTCATCACCTCTACCCGGGTCCGAGCCACCCTCTCTCACCTAGATTAATTTAAGGCTCCTCGCTGCTCTGCCCGCTTGCTGGCTTCCCTACAGCAGCCAGAGCGACCCTTTCAAGACCTCAGGCAGATCATGGCGCTCCTCCGCTCAGCGCGCTCCAATGGCTCCCCATCCCTCTCCTCATAAAAGAAAGTACGGGGGCACTTGGGTGGCGCAGTCGGTTAAGCATCCAACGCTTGATCTGAGCTCAGGTCATGGTCTCGCAGTTCATGAGATCAAACCCTGCGTTGGGCTGTGCGCTGATGGCACTGGGCCTGCTTGGGATTCTGTCTCTCCTTCTCTCTGCCCCACCCTTGCCCTCTCTCTCTCTCTCTCTCTCTCTCTCAAAAAAAAAAAATACAAAAAAAAAAAAAAAAAAAAAAAAAGAAAGCAAGCACAGGAATTTGCAGTGGCCTCAAAGGCCCTACCCAGTTGGTCGGACATTAGTTCTCTCACCCAGCCTCGTGCTGTCCTCCCTCTCACTTACTTTGCTAAAGCCTCACTGACCTCCTTGCTCTTCCTTAAACACGTCAGACACAGTTCCCTTCATGGCCTTACACCAGGTGTTCTCCCGCCCTGGGACTCCATTCCCCCAGGTACCCCACGGCTGCTTTCCACACCTCCTGCAAGTCAGGGCTCAAATGTCTCCACTCACGAGAGACCATTCATTCCCCAACGCTCCGGATCCCCATTCCCCGCTTTTCATGATAACACTTATCACCATCTAGTATGTCACAGCACGTATTTCTTTATCGTCCTAATTCCACATAAGCTCAATGAGGGCAGGGAGATTTTTTTTTTTTTAACTCTTTATTTTGAAAGACTCAGGGATTCACAAGAACGCACAAAAATCTACAGAGAGATCCTGTGCACCCTTCACTCAGCCTCTAGCATTATCGTCTTGCATTGCTATAATATCAAAACCAGGAAATTGACATTGGAACAATCCAAAGAGCTTAGATGTCACTCGCTAGATGTGCACTCATCTGTGTGTGTGCAGTTCTATAGCTTTATCACATGTGTAACTTCGCGCGCGCGCGCGTGTGTGTGTGTGTGTGTGTGTGTAGTTCTATATAGCTTTATCACATGTGTAACTTCATGGACCTACCGCCGCAGTAAAATCTAGAACCGTACCATTACCACAAGCCTCCACAAGGGCAGGGTTTTTTGGTCGCATCTCTTCCCTCCTGTCCCCCCCGCACCAAGAACGAAGCCTGACACGGAGTAGGCCGGGGTACCTGTCGAACCGAAAAGGCCCCAAGTGCAGTGCTGACAGACTCTGAAGCCAGGGCCAGCTGAGTTTGGACACCCACCAGTGCAACGTACTAGCTACATGACGTTGGATACGTAACTCGGCATGTCTGTGCCTCAGTTCCCTCTTCTGTAAAATGGGGGTAAATAATATTGCTTAACTCGCAGCGCCGCGGTGAGGATTCAGAGTCGCTGGTAACACGTTACGCGCACAGTGAGGCCTGAGTTAATGTCTACCTGGCACATAATAGCCCCCGAGCTCAGTGAACAGCAGACATTATTACTTTCATTCCCTTGTATGGTAACAGGGCAGAGAGTGCTAGGAAGCAAATAAACTGTTACAAGAAGATTGAAGGGGAGGGGCGCCTGGGTGGCTCAGTCGATTGGGTGTCCGACTTCGGCTCAGGGCGTGATCTCACGGTTTGTGAGTTCAAGCCCCGCGTCGGGCTCTGTGCTGACAGCTCGGGGCCTGGAGCTGCTTTGGATTCTGTGTCTCCCTCTCCGTCCACCCCTCCCCTGCTCACGCTTTGTCTCTGTCTCTCAGATAAAAATAAACATGTGGAAGCCCTAACCCCAGTATTTCACAACATGACTCTTTGGAGGCAGGGCCTTTATGGTGGTGATTAACTTAAAACGAGGCTTGCTGGTGTGGGCCCTAAAGCAATCTGACTGGTGTCCTTTGGGATACACCAAGAGACACCAGAGACCCTCAAAGGCCATGTGAGAACACGATGGAAGCTGGCCGGCCAACTGCAAACCAATCAGAGGCCTCAGGAGATTTAGAAAAAAATTGTTTAGTTTATTTATTTTGAGAGAGGGCTAGCGTGAGCGGGGGAGGGGTAGAGAGAGGGAGAGACAAGAATCCCAAGCAGGGTCCGCCCTGTCAGTGCAGAGCCCCCCTCGGGGCGTCAGCTCGCAAACTGTGAGATCAGGACCTGAGCGGAAAACCAAGAAGAGTTGGACGCTTAACCGACTGAGCCCCCCCCCCCCCCCAGGTGCCCCAGAGAGGCCTCAGGAGACACCAAACCCGCCGATGCCCTGATCATCGTGACCTTGGACTTCTAGCCTCCGGAACTGTGACAAATTTCTGTCGTTTGAGCCACCCAGTCTGGCATTCTGTTACGGCAGCCCTGGCAGACTAATACGGGTGGGATCAGGACATGGGGAGACGGGGAGGAGGGCTTTCCAGCCAGAAGGAGCCGCACGCCGCCAGCCACAAGAGACAAGAGTCGAGGTGCGGTACATTCTGACTGGGCGGAGCCAGATTTGCCGGAGGCACATTTCAGGGACCAGAATGCCACCGAGCTGGGTCCCACGGGTGTCCGAAAGGACAGGGGCTGTGAAGAGGCTCCGGGATTGGCCATCATGGTGCTCCTTGGTGCCCGTGAAAGTCGGGCAGTATAGATGGGACGTGAGGAAGGTGGCAAGAAGGGAATAGAGTGGGTGAGTGGTGAGGTGGGGCAGGCCTTGAAGGGAGGAGATGCTCTGAGGACATTTGGGTGTGAAGGGAAGGAGACAAAGAAGGGCCGCGCGAGAGAGTGGTGAGCTCAAGAGTTGGTGGGTTTTGGTAGATCATGGAGAAGAAGGTGGGAAGAAGAGAGTAACAATGCACGGAGATGCAGGTATAGTGGACAGTGTGGGGGGCTCGGCGGGCATGCGGGGGCAGGCCGAAGGGCATCAGGAGAGGAGCTTCCCTGGACAAGAAAGACACGAAGAGAGAATGTTTTTTGTGAATTTAGTTCTTTTTTTTTAATGCTTATTTATTTATTTATTTTATTTTATTTTATTTTATTTTATTTTTGGGACAGAGAGAGACAGAGCATGAACGGGGGAGGGTCAGAGAGAGAGGGAGACACAGAATCGGAAACAGGCTCCAGGCTCTGAGCCATCAGCCCAGAGCCTGACGCGGGGCTCGAACTCACGGACCGCGAGATCGTGACCTGGCTGAAGTCGGACGCTTAACCGACTGCGCCACCCAGGGGCCCCTATGCTTATTTATTTCTGAGAGAGACAGAGACAGAATGCGAGTGGGTTAGGGGCAGAGAGAGAGGGAGACATAGAATCAGAAGCAGGCTCCGGGCCCCAAGCTGTCAGCACAGAGCCCGACGCGGGGCTCGAACTCCTGAGCTGTGAAATCGTGACCTGAGCCGAAGTCGGAAGCTCAACCGACTGAGCCACCCAGGCGCCCCTAGTTTTTAAATTATGTAAATATTTTATGTGGCTCCCTCCTATCTAACCCTACATTTCCTGTCCTAGGCGTTTCCCCGACGGAAAGGGGAACAAATGTGCCTGCAGAGGTAGGTACTAGATTGCTTGTAGCAGAATTATTTATGAGAGCCCCAAGCTGGAAACTGTCCTAATCTATCGCCACGTGAGCAGATGCACCGCGTGTTTCCCAAGGGCGGCAATACAGCAGCAGTTCTCAAAGTGTGAACTTTGAGGAAGTTCAAAGGGGAAGGTCATTTAGACCCTTTCAGAGGGTCTGCGAGGTCAACATGACTTTTTTTTTTTTTTTTAATTTTTTTAACGTTTATTTATTTTTGAGACAGAGGCAGAGCATGAATGGGGGGAGGGTCAGAGACAGAGGGAGACACAGAATCTGAAGCAGGCTCCAGGCTCTGAGCTGTCAGCACAGAGCCCGACGCGGGGCTGGAACTCACGAACCGCGAGATCATGACCTGAGCCAGAGTCAGACGCTTAACTGACTGAGCCACCCAGGTGCCCCTCAACATGACTTTTCTAATAATACAAAGACATCACTTGCTTCTTTTACTCTCGTGCTCTCATGAGCGTAGTGTGGAGTTTTCAAGAGGCTATGTAACTAGAATGACCTCCTTGCTCTGATAGACAATAGAATGTGTGCTTGTGTGTTTTTTATATTCCTGTTTTAGGGCACCTGGGTGGCTCAGTCATTAAGCATCTGACTTCAGCTCAGGTCACGATCTCACAGTTCGTAAGTTCAAGTCCCACATCTGCTGAGCTCGAGCCCAACTTTGGGTGAGTGCGAGGCCCTCATCACGTTGGGTGAGCCCTGCTTCTCTCTCTCTCTCCCTCTCTCTGCCCCTCCTGGGATTCTGTCTCTCTCTCTCTGCCCCTTGCTCACTTGTGCCCTCTCTCTCTCTCTCTCTAAAAAAAAATTCCTGTTTTACTTTCTAATACAGTATATATCTATCTACATACACAGAGGTCCATGAGGTAAGTGGTCTTAAGGAGGCTTAAGACCAAAACATTTGCAAACTGCTCCTATCCAGCAGTGGAAATAAACAAACTACGACAAAACCACCATGGCAAGGATGATCTCATCAACATCCACAAAAATGTGGTACAAACGAAGCCAGACAAGAGCACGCTTTCTGTGTGATTCCATTTACGTAAAGACCAAAACCAGGAGAACGGAATCTGTGCCATGTGAAGTCAGGACAGTGGCTATCTTTGGGGGCAGGGGACGCTGATCATACTCTTTTTCTGGATCTGGGTGCTGTTTGTATGGGTGTGTTCACTTTGTGAAAATGCATCTAGCTGTACCCTTCGGGATTACACGGTTTTCTGCATGGGTGTTATATTTCGGCGTAAAGTTAAAAACACATTTATATGGGTCTACAGACAAAACTATGAATGAGGGGCACCTGGGTGGCTCGGTCGGTTGAACGTCCAACTTCGGCTCAGGTCATGATCTCACCGTTGGGGAGTTTGAGCCCCCCGCCCCCTCCCGACTCCCTAGGCTACGTTTACCCCATAGGTAATTTCCATTGTGTCTTTGGGAAATATCTGAATATTTTCACTTTCATGTCATTTCAGATATTCATATATTTGTTCGAATAACCCCCACCCCTGCCTTCCTAGGACAAAAGCAGCCTGGTAGGTAGGAGAGAGAGCCAGTGAGGGGGGAGAGAAGGAGATGGGCGGGGCGCACAGCAGGTGGGTTGGAGTGGGGTGGGGGACTGGGGCTCACCAGCCCTCTGCAGGGAGTAACGCGGTGGAGGAAGCGAATAAAGCCGAAGGCCGGCACCGGCACCGTGTGCTGTAGTGGGATCCAGGGCACTGTCCTTGGCGGCAGGGCGTGGCCCACGTGCTGGGAGGGATGCGTGGGATGCTGGGAGTGCCCCCAGCCCGGGCAGTGGAAGGCCACGGAAAGGCCTTCAGAGAAGGGGCTGCTCGAGGGCAATCCTGATGAAGGAATAGGACGGGGCAGAGAAGGAGACGGAGGGAGGGCTTTCCAGGAAGAGGGAACTCTGTGTGTGCAAAGGGGCAGAGACCCCGAGCAGGTGTCCCGGGCTTCCCGGGGCAGGCCCGGGAGTCTGAGCTTCATCCTGGAGGCCAGCAATCTGCAACTTCTTGAGGAGGATAATTCTGCATTTTTAAAAGGCATGGTCTATAGAGATCCACCCTTGACTCTTCTTCTCTTACCCCTCTGTTCTAATCTGCCAGCAAGCCCTGTTCGTGCTCTCCTCAACATCTAGAACAACATCTTCAACAGCTCTCTTCTCCAGCTAGAATCCACGCGCCCCCGCGGCCCCCAGCCTGGCCCAAGATACCACCATCCCCCACCTGAGTCATGACAAAAGCCTCCTAACGCTTCTGCCTTCTTTTGACCTTACCCCCTCCAGTCACTTCTCGGTACAGCAGCCAGAGTGATGCTGGTTTTGTTTTTTTGAGTAGTTTCTTTATTTTGACAGAGACTGTACCGAGTGGGGGAGGAGCAGAGAGCGAGGGAGAGAGAGAGAGAGAGAGAGAGAGAGAGAGGGAAAGAGAGAGAATCCCAAGCAGACTCTGCGCTGCCAGCAGAGAGAGCCCGATGCCTGGCTCAAACCCACGAAGCCGTGAGATCAGGACTGGGCGTGAAGCTGAAATCAAGAGTCAGACGCTTGACCGACTGAGCCACCCAGGCGCCCCTCCAATCAGGTTTTCACCTGTTCTGAAGATCACTCGTGACTTCTCTGTTGCCAAATCCTAGGTTAATGTCTCTGGTATGGTCTGATTTGACCCATCAGCAACATTTGTCTGAGTTGACTCCTCCTTGAAATACTCGGTTCGCTTGGCTCCCAGGACAGTACGCTTGCTTGGTTTTCTTCCTCGTTCAGACCCTCTTTTTCTGGTTCGTTGTCGCGTGTCTAAATGCCTCAGGGCTCCAGACTTCACTCCTTGAATCTCTTCTCTTCCATCTATACTTACTCCCGTGGTGATCTTAATCCCATGGCTTCACATGTCTGAAACTGATAGCCCCCTGCACCACCGCATACACGCACGCGCGCGCGCACACACACACACACACACACACACACACACTTTTTCCTGCAGTTTTCTCCATCTCAATCCTTTCCTCATCCTCCCGGGTGCTTAGACAATCTTTGCCTCTCTCACGCCCCACACTTGGTCGGTCAGCAAATTCTTTGGGCTCTACCTACAAAATATGCTCAGAATGTGATCACTTCTGACTACTTCTGCTGCTGCCATCCTGGTCCAGGCAACTGTCATTTCTCTACTAGATTACTGCGACAGCTTAAGGTCTCTTTGCCCTTCTTTCCTCTGTTTTGGTCTGTTTTCAACACAGCAGCCAGAGTGATCCTTTTATTTTAAAATAGTAAGTCAGATTATATCACACCTCTGCTCAAAACTGTGTGGTGGTTCCTATAACATCTGGAAGAAAAGCCCAAGTCCTAACTATGACCTGTAAGATCTTGCCCCTGTGAGCTCTCTGACTTCACTCCATCCGTTTTGGCTGCCCCCCGCCTTGCTCACTCTACCCCAGCCATTATGGGGCCTCTTTGCCATTCCTGAGCAGGCCAGGCATGCTCCTGCCCCAGGGCCTTTTCACATGCTTTTTCTTTTGGAGGCTTCTACCTCGTGTCCTTCTCAAGTCTACTCAGAAGCCACCTTCTCATTTAGGACTTTCAACCCCCAACTGTGAACATCATATTACCTTTCCCTGATGTATTATTTCTGTCAGGCACCTGTCACTTTTTTTTTTAAAGAAACTGTAATTTTTTTTAAGTTTGAGAGAGAGCGTGTGAGCAAGTGGGGGAGGGGCAGAGAAGAGAGAGAGAGGGGCAGAGAGAGAGAGACGGAGGAGAGAGAATCCCAGGCCAGGCTCTGCACTGACAGTGCGGAGCCTGATGCAGGGCTCAAGCTCAAAGTCACGAACTGTGAGATCATGACCTGAGCCAAAATCAAGAGTCAGATGCTTAACCGACTGAGACACCCAGGCACCCCCACTTGTCACTTACTTTTTTTTTTTTTAATGTTTATTTTTGAGAAAGAGAGACACTGAGTGTGAGCGGGGGAAGGGACAGAGAGAGAGGGAGACACAGGATCCGTAGCGGGCTCCAGGCTCTGAGCCGTCAGCACAGAGCCCGACGCGGGGCTCAAACTCACGAACTGTGAGATCATGACCTGAGCCGAAGTCCGACGCTCAACCGACTGAGCCACCCACGTGCCCCAGCAGAGTTTCTGTACACCAACAAAAGGCTACAAAACTCCTATTAACCTTTCTCCTGTGGAATTAAAGATAGCATCTGTGAATACCACAGAGAGTTAGATTTTCATTTACGAGCAGAGTTAAGTTACTACCTCAGGACTACCTTGTGTATGCGTGCTGGGGAAAGGGGGGTGTGGTTCCCGATTCCGAGGGCATGAATGCCCAAAGCCACCCATTTGTCACTGCCCTGGAGATACCTATTCCCACTGCCCTCACCCCTTCAATTTTTCCTGCCTACTTCCCTTAGTATCACTTCTCTCCACCAGAGCAGCAAACTCCCAATGGCTGTAAATATCATGAGGGCAGGGACCTTGTTCACTGCCATCATCTTGGTGGCAAGCCCGTAGGTGTTCAATGAACGTTTAGATGTGTGAGCTGTCTCCATCCCGTCGTTATTTCCAAACAAACGAAACCTTTGTCGGAAGTAGGCGAAAGTGGAATGGGTGCTTACTTTTCTCTTCTTGCAGCAGTTTGTTTTCACGAGGAACATGAAATTATGAGTTAGGAGGAAGTGTCCTCGCCTCCTTCCTCCTGACACGAGAGCAGGGGGGCCAACTAGAGAAAGCGAGGTGCGCTGTGGAAAAGGAAGTCAAGATGGATTTGAAAAGCAGATTATTGGCAGGAGGGAGGGCCCTCCTGTCGTCTCACCTGTTGATCTGGTTTAGGGGTTTTCTCCAGCAACACTCGGCAGCCGTGCTCTGGTCATTGCTAGCTGTTTCCTCCTACCACTGGACCGTGGTCTCTCAAGGACAAGGACTCGAGTCCTTGACCCCCGGGGCCCGGCACACAGTCAGTGATTAGTAAATGTTGGCAAAAATGACTACGTATGTGAAGAAATTTAAGGGGCGTAGGGAAGTGTGGTTTACCAAGTTGGACTGGCAAGGCAAGTGGAACAAAAGAGGGAGGTGCTGATGTGAAAACAGCCTCCAGAGGCCTGGCGACCGGCCCCAGGCTGGGTCAGGAGGCAAGCGATGGGACTCAGGACTGATGGCCGATGGCCGCGGAGCATCGCTCCTCCTAAAGCCAGCTGTACCACTGCCGCCCCGTTTTCACCTGCTTTGTCAGGAAACCTGCACTATTGATGTTCACTCCCCCCTGGGTCTTCATCCTCTTTCTCGGGGCTTTCCTTGTGGCTTCTAAACATGCTTTAGGAGTTCTCATATTTAAAATAATCCTCCAGGGGCGCCTGGGTGGCGCAGTCGGTTAAGCGTCCGACTTCAGCCAGGTCACGATCTCGCGGTCCGTGAGTTCGAGCCCCGCGTCAGGCTCTGGGCTGATGGCTCGGAGCCTGGAGCCTGTTTCCGATTCTGTGTCTCCCTCTCTCTCTGCCCCTCCCCCGTTCATGCTCTGTCTCTCTCTGTCCCAAAAAAAAAAAAAAAAAAAAAAAAAAAAAAATCCTCCATTGGGGCGCCTGGGTGACTCAGGCGGTTAAGCGTCCGACTCTTGATCCCAGCTTAGGTCTGGACCCCAGGGTTGTGAGCTCAAGCCCTGCGGTGGGCTCCACGCTGGGCATCAGAGCCTACTTAAAAATAATAATAATAAAATAAGATAACCCTTCATCCACACCATTTACCCATCTCCATTTTTTCACTGCCAAACTTCCCTCTATGCGGTTTCCATTCTCAACCTAGTCTGGCTTCCGTTCCCTGTAATTCCAGGTCATCAGTGATTCGTGGGTCACTGAATCCCGTGGCCTTTTTTCAGGCATCACGCTTGACCTTCCAGCAGCATCCAACCCTAATGGCCACTTCCCTCTCCTTCTTCACTCTTTTCTCTTGGGTTAGGTAATACCAGGGTCTTCTGGTTTTTCACCTACTCTCTGGCTACTCCTTTTCTGTCTTTGTAGATATTTTTAATGTTTATTTTCTACTTGTGTGAGAGAGAGCACGGGGGAGGGGCAGAGATTGGCGAGGGGCACAGGGAACCCCAAGCAGGCTCTGCACTGACAGCAGAGAGCCCAACGCGGGGCCCGAACTCACAAACTGTGAGATCCTGGCCTGAGCCGAAGTTCGACGCTCAACCGAGTGAGCCACCCACGCCCCATGTAGATACTTTTTTTTTCCTTAAACATTTTTTTAATGTTTGTTTATTTTTGGGAGCGAGCCGGGGAGGAGCAGAGAGCGAGGGAGACACAGAATCCGAAGCAGGCTCCAGGCTCCGAGCTGTCAGCACAGAGCCCGAAGCGGGGCTCGAACCCACAAACCGTGAGATCATGACCTGAACCGAAGTCGGATGCTTTCCTGACTGAGCCACCCAGGCGCCCCATGTAGATACTTTTCCTTCCCTGTCACCTTCGCGTTCTTCAAGGCTGGGCCCTAGGTCCGCTTGTTCTTTCTTTACTGTCTCACCCTAAGTGACTAAATCTAGACCCATGGCTTCAGCGATCACCTAAAAACAGATGAATTCCGGGGCCCCCGGGTGGCTCAGTCGGTTAAGCGTCCGACTTCAGCTCAGGTCACGATCTCGCGGTCCGTGGGTTCGAGCCCCACGTCGGGCTCTGTGCTGACCGCTCAGAGCGTGGAGCCTGTTTCGGATTCTGTGTCTCCCTCTTTCTCTGACCCTCCCCTGTTCATGCTCTCTGTCTCAAAAATAAATAAATGTTAAAAAAAATAATTAAAAAAAAAAAAAACAAATGAATTCCAAACCTGTATCTCCAGCCCAAATCTCTTCTCTGAGCTCCAAGGTCCATTTATCCAGCTGCCCCCATCTCTATTTCCTACACGCCACTCACCCCTCACTATAACATGGTTTCTGCCCCCATCAGTTCACCGGTGACCTCAATACCGCCAAGCGCAACGAGCACCTTTCTTGACTTCCATCACCGCCACGCGGCACGGAACAGCGGCAGCCACTCTCTCTGACGGTCTCCCTGCCCGTATTTGGGTGCTGTCTCCCAGTTGAGGAGCATTCCCTTCCGGGAACCTTTGATGGCTCCTCCTCTTTCCCTGCTTCTTGGGAAACTGCTTTCTCAAAGCCGAGGAAAACATGAAGCGGTGACTTCGGTAACGGCAGAGCGACGCCACCTTAGGGGAGGCTGGCAGGATGCCGTCCGGACATTCCGGTCCTTGAGGAACAAGAGTAGTGAAGCATGACTTGATCTCGGTGGGCAAAACAAAGGCCTAACGCTGGCGAAGGCAGAAGCGAATATCGCTCGTCCCCCTTCAAAATTCCCGAGAGGTGAGTTCAGTATCAAAAGCCTCATCTCTCCAAATTAATAGCTAGTTAGTAAAGGTAATAAAAAAAAAAACCCACTTAGCTGCGTACTTGAGTGATATTGGTATTTATTGACATCAATGCAAAACAAGCTAGGACTAAAAGTAGCTATTTGACAGGAACAGAAATTGGTGCAGTTTCCTTCCTGGAGAGGGTCTGCCCTCAGATCATCGGACCTAAGATAAAACAAAGACTGGATTGTCAAGAACCGAACACAGGTTAAATTTTACTCATTAATATCAAAATCGCTAAAGGCAAAAAGGAGAGGTTTAAAAATATTCTTGGCGCTAAGCTCACATAAGCAAATAAAAAACTACAACTAATCCCAAAACTTCAGGACCCAGGATATAGACACGACATAATTAAGTTTTTGCACAGGCGCAAACGTGTTATACCCTTCACTGTCCTTGTACTACAATTACATGCTCGTTGCGTCTACGCTACACGGTCAACAGTTATCACCAACAATGAATGTAATTAGATCTGAACAAGACTTCACAGTGACTCTGTTCCACTCGGATTCAGAAAAGTTCAATCCAGGGTTTGACCAAAACCTTTGATTACAGAACGAGCTGTCTTTTTTGACTCTCCTCGTGTCGCACCTAATTAACTCCTCACTGGACATTTCCTGCCTGCAAACTGCACTGCGTGGCCCCTCCCTCATCTTTGACACTTTAAAATGACTTTGTAGGAACTGCATAAGAAAGTGAAATTGTATTTCCAACCTGAACCTGCAACCGGGCTCCTGCTCGGACGCAAAAAAAAAAGGAAAAAAAAAAACAAAAACATACTCCTCTGCAGTGTACCTCACCAGCCCAGCGATCCCTTCCTCTGTCTCTATTCCTTTGCCCTGAAGGCACTTCTGGATTGCTTAATACATGCTCTTTGGCTGCCTAGACAGTCAGGACACCTAAGGCCGTTTGGACTTATCACTCCTCTCCTCCTTCTTTCCTATGGCTAATACCACTTTCCTGCTTCTTTTCTAGCGCCGCATCTCCAGACTTGGTGCCGTCATCAGGCGGACAGAGTCGGTTTCGGCTTCGAGCTCCTGGCTGGTAAAGCTGCATTGCCGGGCGATCCTGAAGTAAAACGAAACGTTAATGTCACGACATCGCCGCCAGACATTCCCAGGGGGTCTTCGGAGTCACGAATTATAGGTTGGTACGTACCCCGAAACAACCCCTACGAGACCAGAAACGTGAGGGCACAGGACACGACAGTGTTGATGGTTAACTTGCTTTTAACCTCCCGCCTCCTTTCCCCTCTCTCCAAAGAAAAGCAACCGTTTATTAAGTATTATTGTGTACGCTGAGGGTAAGTTTCCGATAAGTCTGATTTTTATAACCATCTCAAGATGAGCTGAATTAGCTTGAATTTTCTTTACTTAGAAACCTCAGCCATTGCCTATCTCTCCTCCTCATCCGTCAATGGACTTTAACATTCGCTACCACATAGCAAAGTTTTAGGAGGAAAACCAAAATGAAGAAGGCAAAGCCTTGGGGCGCCTGCGTGGCTCAGTCGGTTAGGTGTCTGACTGGATTTCGGCTCAGGTCCTGATCTCACAGTTCGTGAGTTCTAGACCCACAGTAGACAGGCTATCAGCACACAGTCTGCTTGGGATTCTCTCTCTCTCTCTCTCTCTCTCTCTCTCTCAAATAAAAACCTTAAAAAAAACAATGCAAAGTCTTAGTGAAGACCCCCCTGAAATTACGAGCTCATATCCCATGCAACTTGCCACAAAGCATGGCTATTTCTTAATTCACGTATGACAGTTTAACACCCCAGCTTGAGACTCTCTAGGTGGCTCTTTCGATCTCCAATTCCTAATAAGCCTCAACAAAGTCATCATGTACCTCTCGGTTCAAGTCATGCGTGTGGTTTATGATAGTGTGATCCTGGAAAACTTAGATGTATAGGTCCTTTTTAGAACTCAACAAAAAGATTACATGAGCCTTCCTTACCCTTTCTCCCTGGTGTCTGAAAGCTAGCCTTAAAGCATTAGTCTCAACTGAATAATTCCAGCAAAATGTCTCAATATTTTTATAAGATGAGATGTTAAAACAGATAAAGACTCCTGCACAGTATTTGAAGAAACGGATGACGGGGCTCCCGCTGTGCAAAGATGGGACAATTTAAACGTCAACAAGGATGATAACTGATAAAAGCAAGTTGGAATCCATCAAATATTTCTAAATCCACAAGTTCTTATGACAAGGCAAAACTCACGGATGACCTAGAAGTTGCTGGGACCCCAACTCATTACTCTGAATGCCGGTGCATAAAGGGAAAGGATCAAGTGTCTATCTTGCCTTTCCTGGATAAACTGAATTTCAGGCCAAAAATGTTTAGAATACATGGGTCAGGCTTACAATACCTGAACCTACTGATTGGTTGTTTGTTCAATTTTTTCACCCTGAGAAATTTTAAATCTATAGAAATGTTGCAAAACCTGCATAGTGAACACCTAGTACCCTTCTCCTGGATTCACAATTATGAACGTTTTGTCACGTGCTTTTTCAGCCTCTAGTACGCATTGTTTTCCATTTGAGAGTAAGTTGCACACATCATGACCCTTCATCCCTAAATATTTCAGCTTGTATACCCTAAGAACAAGGACATCCTATTCCATAACCACAATGCAATTGCTATTGATTGATCATAGCATTACACTAATGGGGCGCCCGGGCATCACATGTTTCCTGACATCATACAATAGGAAGTACACAACACCCGTCTATGAAGTATTCTTTTTTTTTTTTTTTTTTAAATTATCTTATTTTTAAGTAACCTCTATATGCAACACGGGGCTCGAACCCACAACCCCGAGATCAAGAGTCACGTGCTCTACCGACCGAGCCAGCCAGGTGCCCCTCCATCTATGAAGTGTTCTCGCCAAAAATTGAGCCTGAATATATTCAGGCCTGTGGGTGAGGAGCCGCTTGTTTTCATGAACAGAGTGTGGCACACAGCCGTACTCACTCTTTTCATATTCTCTATACCTGCTTTCCTACGGAGCTTAGTGGTTGTGATAGAGACCATATGGCCCACAAGGCCTACAGTGCTTACCATCTGGCCCTTTACAGAAAAAAAATCGGCCGACCCCTGTTTTTCAAGATAGAACTACCAGTTTTCAAGGAAACGTAGAAGATAGACCATTTAGAGCTGAGAGTTCCACAGGACAAAGTGGTTTCTGCAGCAAATAAAGGGCAGGAAAACAGAAGGAGGGGGGATTGTTTAGGTTAAAAGAGACCTAAGGATACAATACAATTGGTGGACCTTGCTTGGAGCCTATCAAGAAGTTACTAATGAGGCGATTGGGAAAAACGCAGTAGGTAGGGCGCTGAGGACTTACTAGTGTGTGTTGGGGGGGGTGGGGTTGGTGTGAAAATGCTACCGGGGTTCTATGAAGAAAAAGAATCTCTGTCTCTAATATCGACGTATTTAAAGAAGAAATTCTGTGTCTAAGATCTGCTTGACAAGCATCAGTAGGGGCAGGGATGGGGTAGAGTAGAAAGCCTGGCCGGGAGCCGGTAACTGCTGAAGCGTGTGTCTTGTTCTTCTCTGTTCTACTTTTGTGTGTGTCTGAAATGCCTACAAGAAGTTAATCAAAGGACTGCACCGAGACCGAAAAAAGGTTGCAGACAGTTAAAGATCCCCTGTAAAAAGTCTGCCACACACAGCGAGCTGGCCCTCGCCTCTACACGTGCGAGAGGAGAGCAAAAGTCCTCATGGAAACAAACAGAACAAAAAGCACCACCTTGTTTCTTATGCGATCTCTCTTAACCACTTCCTCTTTCTTTTCAGTTTTTTCGGAGCTGCCTACGGATTCGGTACTTTCCGGCTTCTTTCCTTTGTCCCGAACCGCTTCTTTCTCTTTTTTCATTTCCTCTTCCTTCCTCTTAAAAGCCTTCTCCTTCTCATAACGCTCCTTCTGCCTGCGGCGCTCCTCTTCCTGCCGCTTCAGCCTCTCCCTCTCCCGCAGGAGGCGCTCTTGGTCCCGCTCGTAGTCCCGCTCCCGCTCCCGCTCCCGGTCCCGGTAGTCTCGGCTGCCCTCGTCCTCGGGCCTGCGTGGGGAACAGATCTCAGATGGCACCTCCAAACGCCGCCTGCTCCCTGTGGCCTGCTCCCGTGCACGGAGGCGCTCCGGTTAGGACGCGGCCACGACAGGTGACCTTGTGCTTTTGGAGCAGGGTGAAAAAACGCGAGCGTTTTGAAAACCAGTAACAAAACCCAAAGGTTCGTTCGCCCAGACAGACTAAGATGCTAGAATATCTGAAACCTTTCCTCCTCATCCCCTGCACTCCCGCCCCCCTTCGGGCACCAGCCAGGACACAGCGGTAAAACTGGCACGTTGAAACAGGCTGAAAACGGAGTGTCCCAAGGAGCCCTCGGCCACTGACCTCTTAGGCTTTTCGTCTTTAGGCTCGCCGTCAGAGCGCTTGGGCAGTGTACAACTTTGCCCGCTGGCTCTTTCATCGTTCAGATTCTCTTTGTCTAGTTTCTTGGCTTTTTCTCTTTTGTCTAATTCTTTTTCATCTCCCTTTTCTGGCTTCTTGAGTAGCTTTAAAGAGAACAAATGTATTCTTATTTTCAAGGGTAGGACATTTTCTTCTGATTCTACCCGAGAAAACAATATTCCAAGTGTTTTAAATTTAGGCTATAGGAGGCCTTTTTCTGCAGCTACTCTTAAACTTCCAGGTTAAGAACTAGTGCACGGAGAGCAGTAATTGACTAAAAGGATGCTATGAACGTGGAAAGTGTTATCCACTCCAGGTGGTTTAATCACTTGTGGCAATAGGATCAAGACTCCTTTGGCTTGAAATGGGTCAACCTTTTAGTGAAACAGTGCACACTTCCAAGTATGCCTTCTGCAGCCAGCTAGCATACTGATGTAACTTGATGGGAAAATAGGCCACAAATCGAAGATGCCGGGCAGATCATTACTGTTGGACAGTAATGTTGGACAGCCGTTTGCCTGTCGTGCTTGGAGTGACCGATACCTTTGTCACCAAAGGAGGGATCCATTGCAAGAATAATTCTGCCTTGAGCCTGAGAATAACACACTTATGATGGTACGATCAAACATAATTTTCATCATTTGATTTAAAAATCCAAAGGCCTCACAGAACGGTGAGGTTCCGTCTCTACGGAGTAGGAACTCTGCTCAATGTCACATATATATACATACACATGCATATATATGACACGCATATATATGACAAAACGCAGTTCTAAAATAAACGTGCCTTATGAAGTCCAAATTGCTAACAAAACAGTCTCTTTCTCCCATCGCTGCCACAAACCTCTCTAGAATATCCCCAAGTGTTGGATATTCAGAGTGATTCTTAGGCAGAATAGAAGAATTTCGAGTCTCAGAGCGAAGGCATCATACAAAGGTTCATCTCAGGGTGAAGGCATCACACGAGTCAGCAAGCAAGAGGCAAAGCACCACAAGAAAGACTTGAGCATGAAGGCCTGCAGCACGTAGCCACGGCAAACGGCCAGTCGAAACTGGACGCTACGGAGCATCGATGTAGTGAGGATACCACGTGCAGGTTTCATTGGAAGTGTTCTTATTTTTTCTAATGAACATCTTTGTTAGAAGCCAGGATGTTCATTACTCTATTAAGAACAATCGTGAAAGTTTCTAGTATGGCTGGCTCAACCTTCTGCCTTGCTGATAGGAACAGCAAGTCAGGTCACTTGTGCCACGGCAGACAGAGAGAGAGAGATCGCTAGAAAGAATTAAGATGGGAATCTCCCCACCCTGCTGCCCAAGCTCCTTATCGCCTGTAATGAGCCCAGGAGAGACTTGGGGGAACACGCTCTGGCCATAAACTGCTTCATTTTGAGGAGGTAAGAGGAGGAGACCCTGCCACCATCTCTGTGAGATTTTCCCTTTCTCCGGAGGACTAGGCAGTACTTCCCCAGGAAGTTTGCTGGAAGCAAGAGCTGCCTCAGCCATGCCCTCAGAAGGGAAGCGGTAAGGCTGGGAGCTTTCTACAAGCTCGCCTCTTCCTAGGTGCGATGTGTTCATCACAATCAGCTGCTCCCAGATCCCCAGGCAGATGAGAGACGGTAACGGGGAGAATCATGTGAAAGGGAAGCGTGTAACACAGGCTATATTTATCCCTAATACTCCCACAAGGCAGCCCGTTAGGAGAGGCATATGGAAAGAAAGAGCGATTTAGGCATGGTTGTCCTCTAGCCGTAGATTGTTAAAGCTTCCGGGTACCCAGCGGAGCAGCAGGAAGTCATTGGGGCTTCCTTCTAAGGTAGGAATTGAAAATGGCTCAGATTTCAAGAAGACTCAAGTCAGTTGGAAGGAGTTTTCTACAGGTATCACTACCACCACCACCAAAAGGACTTATTATGAACTAAGACCTGTGTGTGTGACATGATACTAGGTGCTCTGTATCATGTACTTGGGTCCTTACATTTTTCTGATTCACAGCTTGTAACAGAAACCTGTGTACCTGAAGACAGTGGAAAACAAACAGATGAGGCAACTTCATGTATCAAATATGAAGGAAAAGCTGAATAAAACCCGTAATTCATGCCAGCCAGCCCTAAGCCCTTACTTATGAAGAACTGAGAATAATAATCCAAACATTGAACATTTTCTGTGACAAAAATAACAGATCTTCATGAAAAAATATCATGTAAATTACTTAATTCTTTTAGATTATCTTGAATTTTTAAAAACAATACCATTCGCATCATAGGAAGGATTTCTATTGGTTCACCTCCTCCCCCGCCCCCACAAAGACAAAAACAAATTTAAAAAAAATTATGTTTACAACAGCACAAGATGCATGCATATCTAAAGAAGTACATGCAATTTTTAGCAACATGCAGTCAGCTCACATCATTTTCATACCTTTATCTTTGGTTCGTCCTTTAATTTGTCCCTTTCTGGAACTCTGTCTATCTTCTTTAACTTTTCTATATCTTTCCTTTTTCGTTTTTCTTCTTCCTTCCACTTCCTCCTCTCTTCTTCTCTTTGCCTTTTTCTTTCTATTTCTCGCCTCCTTCTTTCTTCTCTTTTTTCTTCTCTCATTCTCTGGAAAGAAACATCCACATAAGCCTTCCAACAAGGTAATCATCACCAAAAACCTAATCCACAAGTTATGGCGGGCACCCACTAGACGGGATTGTCTTTCCTTCCTACTTTCTACAAAGTGGCTGCTACCTACTTTCTACCTCTTTAACCCCCTCGCCACCCCACTGAGAATCTGAGAATAAAGACCAGGGCCTGCCAGTATCAGAGTCTCCCCACTGTTGCCTACATGCCGTATTTCCAGAGGCTTTTAGAAAACCAAGGGAGTGTCTCTGGAATAAGCTAAAGACTCTCTGGGTTTGCAGAGCGCATCCTTGGCCCAACAACACGAAGGAGAGGGCCAGAGGGTGAGGCCAATGAGCCGCATCTTTCAAAGAATCACGGTAGAAAAGGTAGCTGTTTCTCCACTAGGATCCCAATTCAATGCTTGTATGCTTATGGACTACGAACGAGTGAAAATATAAAGTATCGAGAGAACTATAAAAACAAAAGGTTTACCTGCTTGTTTTTCAGGAAGCTCAAAAGTGGGGTTGTCTTTTTAGCTACATAAATGTAAACAGATTATTAATAATACTTATCAACCCCTAGAAAGGATTCCATTTTCTGACATTCCCTGCCAACCACCCAAGGTGGGAAAACTATACCCCTTAAAACAGTTCACGAGTACATTATCAGAAAAGAGTTTTACGGTAGTTTACTTCAATTCTGAAGGTTTGAAATACTTTTTTCAAAAGTGAAGAAATCCAAATTCAAGCAGTTTTTTAACAGACTAATTCCCAGTGTCAGTGAGAATTAAGTGCAAAGGATAGTCTCTTGTTTCGGACGGCAATATAAATTTGTTCAACTGGGAAGAAACTGGGGGAAGGCGCTAAAAATATCTCATCTTTTTGTCCCCATAATTCCACTTCCAGGAATTTATTCTAAGGAAATTATCAGAGATGGGCTTAGACTCTGCATCCATTAATAAGATCCATTTTAGAAAAATAATTTAATTTCCCATATCCTGAACAATGCTATCTAGCCTTGTAGTTAGCATTTTTGAAAGCCTACTTCCTTTGGATAAATTCCTAGGAGTGGAAATCCTGGGTCAGGGGCTATGCTTATGTTTGGAGCTGAGAGAGGAGTGACAATTTACTGCTAGGGCCAACGTCCAAACTAGAATTTCTCAAGGAGTTCTCAATTTGGCAGTAACTGACTTCATTTTTTGATATTTGCAGTTCACATGTTTTTCGGGAATGTGAGCTGCTTGTTACCAGAAAATACCAATTGATCTTCAAAGGCCTGCCGACGTCAAAACGTCCCATGAGTCTTCAAACTTTTTCTGCTTATATTTATGTGGCATTAAAATAGGTCACGGAGCATTTTTCCCATCTTATCAATGCATTTACATAATCCTGTGAGGCAGGTATTATCGTCTGCACTTTATAGCACAGAGGCTCAGAGAAGTTAGGGCCTTCCCCCTGGTCACACAGCTAGCAAGTGACAGAAGTAGGAGTCAGGTCTTCTGATGAAAAAGCCGTTGCCCTTAATTCCTGTTGCCCACTTACCTATTAATTCTCTATTTTTTGCTTCTATTTCCTCTAGCAGTGTCTCTGGAGTAGATGTCATTTTCTCATTATCTGCAGCATAACTTTCCAAAAATTTCCTATATTCTGGATCTAAATAATTGTTTCGGTAAACAGAAAATATAGCAGACTTTAAAAAAAAACTTTCTACATCATGGAAGATTAAAAATAAACCTAAACATACCCACTAGACCGTTTAGGGCTTTATTGGCCTATTACTCTCGGAACTCCTATTCCCTATACTCACTAAGGGAGCCTGGTACGACATCAAGTCAGGGATAAGCAGACACCACACGTTGTAACAGAACCTCCAGGCATGTTAAGTAGTTTGCTTTTAAAAGTCACTGTCCACCTAATCCAGACTCACACTTACGTGAGAACTGCAAGTTGTCGTTATGGGACCTTCACAGTATTACAGATGGCACGTAAGCAATTCCTGTATGGGCATCCCTCACTTTAAGTAAACCCAACACGGGGCGCCTGGGTGGCTCAGTCGGTTAAGCGGCTGGCTTCGGCTCAGGTCACGACCTCACCGTTCCCGAGTTCGAGCCCCACATCGGGCTCTGTGCTGACAGCTCGGAGCCTGTTTCAGATTCTGTTGTCTCCCTCTCTGTCTCTGCCCCTCCCCTGCTCGTGCTCTGTGTCTCTCAAAAATAAATATACATTAAGTAAACCCAACATATTGAGGGGGGATGTCCTAGATGTTGCACTGGAGCTGATGATTCCTGGAGTTTTCTCGACGCATCTGACATCAGAAAGGGTAACACATTGGCGTCATCCCATTGCTGGTATTTGGAGTTTCTGTGCACTGTGGGGCATGTCACTTGATCTAGTCTTCCAGATCCGAATCTATGATATAATCAGTCACTAGCTGTGTGTTGAATCTTTTCTGTGTTTTCTTTATAATACCCACTATAATAATAAGTAATGGAAATCAAACTAGAGGATTCCAAAATATCAGATATAAAATGTTACAGCTAAGTCCATATCCAACATAACATTACACAGAGCTCAAAATCTGGATCCAGTTTACCTTACGTGGCAATTATTCCAGTTTTTCAGTTCCCGTATTCCAGTTCAATGTAATTACTATGTGTGCAGTTAACTGCATATTCAAAGCCTAGGAAAATAGGACTAGCCACTTCCACTACTTTAGGTTATGTTCCTCAAGTACAGAAAACTTTCCATCCCAGCTCTCAATGATAAACCTTCCCTCTCTATAAAAATGGAAACCAAAAGAAATAAATAAGGGGCGCCTGGGTGGCTCAGTCGGTTGAGCGTCCGGCTTCGGCTCAGGTCATGATCTCACTCACGGCTCGTGGGTTCGAGCCCCATGTCGGGCTCTGTGCTGTCAGCTCAGAGCCTGGAGCCTGCTTCAGATTCTGGGTCTCTGTCCCTCTCTGCCCCTCTCCCACTCATGCTGTCTCTCTCTGTCTCTCAAAAATAAAAATAAACGTTAAAAAATATATAAATAAATAAATAATCATCATCATAAAATACATTGAGACCTCCAAGAGTTGTACTTTGATACATCTGATTTTTCACCATTGTCTTCCAGTCAACAAACCAAAGGTAATTTACCGCTCGACAGTCAATGCTATATCGCTTGATGGTGAAGGAATGAGATGGCACCAGCCAAAGAGTGGGAACTCTACAGGAAACCCACTTCTATTCCGACAATTAAGCAAAGCTTTCACCAGTGACTTACATTTCTCACAAACTTTATTCTGTGTGTTTTCCTATTTAAAAGACTGGAATCCAATTAATTCCCACAAAGGTAGTCATTTTTTTAAAAAACCCAGGGCGACAGCATTACATAACTAGAGCTATACTGTACCATCATCGATAGTCCCAACTTTGGTATCTCTTTTCTTAGTCTTCTTTTTTGCAGCTTTTTGAAAAGGTGCAAATTCTACTATGGCAGGATATTCCTGACCTGTTTAGAAAAAAATACCACACTTGCTATAACAACAAAAAAGCCAAAAGTGGATACAAGAGTCAACCCACCATTCTCTAGGCCTCCTTTGACAGCAGTCAACTGAATAGGGCCCCTCAATGGGAATAAATCACAAGGGCACAAATCACATGGGCACAACTAAAATCAGTATGTTACCAAAGGAGCCCCAATTTCACACTGATAACATAACGAAAAGATATGGCAGGGAAGTAAAATAATCATTTAACTTCAACTTTTAAAGTGTGATATTTTGATATGAGGGGGAAAAAATCTATAAATCAATGTTCATTTAAAACATACAACAGAGGGGCGCCTGGGTGGCACAGTCGGTTCAGTGTCCGACTTTGGCTCAGGTCGTGATCTCACAGTTCGTGAGTTCAGGCCCTGCATTGGGCTCTGTGCCGACAGCTTGGAGCCTGGAGCCTGCTTTGGATTCTGCTCCTTCCCCACTCGTGCTCTCTCAAAAAAGAAACATTTAAAAATATTTTTTAAAATACATCAGGAATCTCTAGAATAGGCAAATCTGTAGAGATACAAAGAAGATTAGTGGCCACCTAGAGCTGGGGCATAGTTGGGGGAGAATGGAGAGTGAGAGCTAATGAATACGGGGTTTCTCTTTGGAGAGCGAAATGTATTCTAAGATCAGATTGTGGTGATGGCTGCACAACTCTGTGAATATACTAAAACCCACTGAACTGTACACTTTAAGAGGGTGACTTTTATGGCATATGAATTATAGCTCAATAAAGCTGTTATAAAAAATATGCCAGGAGACAGCAAAAGCAGTCAATAAAAGTGAAAAATCGATCATTGAACTACATCAAAATGAAAAACTTTTGTTTATCTAAGGGACAAGTTAACAGAGTACAAAGGCAACCCACAGAATGGGAGAAAATATTTGTAAATCATACATCTGATAAGGGGTCAATATATACAAAATATATAAATAACTCCTACAACTCCCCAGCAACAAAAAACCCAATTGAAAAATGTTCAAAGGACTTGAATAGACATTTCTACAGAGGTGATATATAAATGGCTAACAAGCATATGAAAAGATTAAAATATTACCTCACTGATCATTAGGGAAATGCAAATCAAAACCACAATGAGCGATCACCTCACACCCATTAGAAAGGTAGCTACTAAAGAAAAAAAAAAAAAAAAACCACAGAGACTAACAAGTGTTGACGAAGACATGAGGAAATTAGAACCCTCGTGCATTACTGGTAGGAACACAAAATGGTGCGGTTGTTATGGAAAACAATATGGTGGCTCCTCCAAAAAATTAAAACTAGAATTACCATATGACCCAGCAACTCCACCTTCAGGTATATATTCAAAAGAAGCGAAAGCAGAGACTTGCGTAGATATTTGTACACCCACGTTCATGGGAGCATTATTCGCAATAGCCAAAAGGCGGGAGCAACCCAAATGTCCTCCAACGGAGAAATGGTTAAGCAAAATGTAGTATTTACATACAATGGAATATTACTTAGGCTTAAAAAGGAGTTTCTGACCCACCCTACATGGCTCAACCTTGAGAACATTATGCTAAATAAACAAGCCAATCACAGAAAGTCAGACACTATGTGGTTCCACTCATATGAGGTACCTAGAATGGCCAACTTTATGGAGACAGAATGATGGCTCATAGAGGTAGAATGATAGTTGCCAGAGGCTGGGGGGAGGAAGAAATGGGGATTTATTGTTTAATGGGTATAGAGTTCCAGTCCTGCAAGATAAACAGGTTCTAGGAATTGGTTGCACAGTGTGAATGTACTCAACTGAACTGCAGAATTCAAATGGTTAAGATGGTAAATTTTGTGTATTTTACCACAATTTTTAAAAAATGTGTATGAAAAAAAAGGAATGAGGTAATGATTATAGGCTACAACATGGATGAACCTTGCAAACACGTTAAGTAAAAGAAGCAGTCACAAAGGCTACATATTGTATAAATCTGTTTCTAGGAAATATCTACAGGAGGAAGGAGGGGAGATGACTAATGGTTATAGGATTCTTTTTGGAGTAATAAAAACATTCTGGAATTACATCGTGGTGATGGTTGTACAACTTTGTGAATATACTAAAAACCATGGAATTTTATGGTATGTGAATTGTATCTCAGTAAAAAAATATCCCAGTGACTGCTGGAAAAAGAAAATACACCAGACCCCTGTTATAGAATGATGTCATAAAGGGTATAAAATACTATCATTGGCATGTAGACATAAGCCAGAATAGAATAAATAGAAATGACCAGAGGGCATCACAAAGAAGTCAGGGAGGAAGCATGATTTTGGAAATCCTACTGAATACAGAATCAGATTAGTTTATTAACTGATATATTTGAGAAGGAGTAAATAAATCAGACTAAAGCAGAAGGAATTGTGGAAGAGAGGCTGAAAAATCAAAAAAACAAACAAAAACCCCAGAAGTGAGGCCAGCCTATGAAGGACCCTGACTACCAGGCTATAGAATTTGGACTCCCCCCCCCCCCGCCCCCCATAACTGCTGTCTTAAATCACTATTTTCAAAAACATTAATTTCATGGCAGTGTAACAGACTGACTTATACAGAAATGAAAAAAAAAGGAAAATTCTGCAAGTTTAAAGACAATGGGTTGTCTAAGCGTTGGGAGGCAAGGACACAGTGTGAAAAGTATTAATGAGTAGATGAACGAGACATTAAAAAATAAACTGGAAAAATTCATCCCTTGTTTAAATATAAGGGATAAAAAAGAGAGGAAAAAAGTTAAACATAACTCAGGTTTCCAGGAAAACATTGCTATCTAGTGGAATAAAGTTGGGAGTGGAGAAGTAAGTGGTTTCAGGGGTCTGTGGGGGCACGGGGATTAATAAGATCTGGTGAAACACAGTGGAAATCCTTCAACTTTTCCTGGCATGTTCCCTCACAAAGATTTCATTTTTACCAACTCTGAAGTAATACTGAAAAACAGTCCAACAAAAAGATACTTTGCTTGCCTATAACAGTTACAAGACAAAAAAGGAAGTGGGAAATAGCAGCTTGGATATCCTCTAGCTACAATGTTGCAAGTGGCAGATAATAAAGAGAGTTAAGGCAGAAGTTTTTCTTCCCTATAGAATCCTGGATACAAAGTGGGAGATCGTGAAGTTGGATGTTTTAAGCACAAATACGAATCGGAACGTTGAACAGTGTTCCCAACTGGGAATTACTGGCTTAAAGGATTTAACCTAAATCAATGAATGTTGGTCCTTGAAGTGAGATGACAAGTAAATATTTAAAATTTGTTGTACAAGTTTAAAGAGCCGTTTATCAGTATTGCTGTTGAAGCTGGTAAATAGAACAACAGATCGCCTAATCCAGGGCGAAAAAAATTGGCCACAGGAAGAGAAAACAGTGGCAATTTCATTCAGTCGGTCAAACTACAGAAATAACAGGTTAATAAAAATATCCAAGGGCTGTGAAAAGTCACACATCTATTTATAAGACTGCAATAAGCTTAGTAAATGTGTAAAACTCTTTAGAGGCTGCACATTTTATCACCGAGTTTTAGAAAAGCTATGAAGGCACTGAGAAAACACTGTGATACACACATTGTCTTAAACATACAAATGACAAAGAAACTCCCCTTCAGTTACAAGGACTCACCTTTATTGTCAAGGAATACATAACCATCAAAGCGATCCCTGAACAAAATAATGTCCTCTTGGTTTTTAAAGTTGATGTATGCTCTGGCATACATATGAGGATACAGACTGCAGAGAGGAAAGCAATTATGTAAATGTGCTTGCAGGTGTCTGAATTACAAGTATGCATATATTAAAGAGACAGGCTCAAAAATCAAATGGAAACAGTAGGGTAAAAAAGAATGAAAGAAAAATTTTCATTTACCCCCGCCCTCTTTTATTTATTCATTTTACCTAGTATCATTAGAAAAAAACTCAAAATAATCATGCTCCGGCATAGGCTGAAGATGTTCCTGAAGCTGCTCCTTGGTCAAAGTGGGAGGTAATCTCCGAATGACCACCTTAAGAAACGAACAAGGAAAATGAAATTAGTACAAATCCATTTCCTGTCATACCTGAAAGAATCACCATCCCTGAAAAAAAGTTGGTCTTTAAAGGATGAGCTCACATATTAAAAACCCAGTAGAAAATTATTCTAATGTTCAGAATTAGTCAAGACTAATCTTGACTAACGTTTTGTTTTTGGTTTTTTTTGTTTGTTTGGTTGGTTTTTATTACAAACTCTTGAAATAAGAACAGCAGAGAGCAAGGAAAATCTTAGGTTCTGTTAAACAGAACCCAGCAGTTTACCAGGTTTTTGCATCATTTTCTATCACCCATTTTTCGACAGATGTAGTAACAAGAAATTAATAGGCCAATCCTGGTCTTTTGTGGGTACCATGAACATTTGACTTATGATCCCCTTACCGCAGCCAACATATCCTAAAACAGAATCCTTCCGCATTCAGCATAGAGAATTCAAAACGCTAAGGAATACCAAAAGTTCCTTATTGCTCCCAAAATAAGATGAACCCGCCCCGCCCCCCCCCCCTCCGACCATGAATCCCCCCACTCCCGCTCAACTCGCCTCCATTACTACTCTGGTCACAAACTACTCCCACCCCCGATGGCCCCTTCACTATTTAATAATCCACCCCCCCACCCCCACCCCCATTAACCTTCTAATTCCTCATTCTCTTTACTATCGATCCCTCTTGCACTCTTCTCACAGCTCGGATTTCCACCTTCTCATCTAGGAATCCCTCCCTTTTCCCTCACTCGTACCCCGGGGCTTGGCCGACAGGGGCTCCCTCGATCTCGGGCGAGTGGATGAAGACTAGGTGACGCGATTTTCACTCAGGTAAAGAAACAGAGGGGCAGACTGGGAGGGGAAAGAGGGCGGCCCCACTCCCAACCATCCTCGCGGGTGGCGGACCCGTCCCGCCCTCTCCCGGGCCAACAGCCGGCCAGGCACCTTGCTCAGCGCCTCCTTCTTCTCCTTATTTCGATCCTGCTTATCTTCCCCTTTGGCGCTGTCCCCCGAAGCTCCACCGCTGCTGCCCGTGGCCCCCGGGGGAGTCAACAGGGTTACTCGTTTCTCTTTAGGCCTGTGATCCTTCTCCTCCTTCATGGCCACGGCTTCGCTCCTGAGAACCGCAGCTCGGCCTAAACGCCGCTACGCCGGGCACCTACGACGCCCGGCCCACTCCCGTCTAGCTCCGCCCCCAACAAACGCCCCTAGTGATAAACCAGGCCCCGCGTTCCATTGGGCCCGGCCAGGATCTCGCGAGACTTCAGGGCGCCAGGCTTCCTTTGATAGAAAGGTCTTAGCACCTGGTCTTAACTTCCCGCCGGCGGAAGGTCCGCACAGCCCAATCCCCTGGTGGCCCAGACTCCCTCGGGGCCGCTCTTCGCACGTCATTAGCAACTCCGCCATCTTGGCTAGAACGACTCTTTCGAGGACTACAAATCCCGGCATACAACGCAGCTAGCTCCTCCTAGCCAGGCGTCTGGAGCCACAGATGGGTCAGTATTCCTATCTGTAAGTGGAATCTTGACTCTCGAAAGTTTAGTGTTTTTCAGGTCAAAAGATAGGTTCTGCAGGCTTCGTTTTCCTCCAGTAGCCCCATGTTATCCAAAGTTTATCTCACTGGGGGAGCGACTTGTGTTTTCTTTTTTTAGACTTGTATTTTCTATCATTCATTCTAAAGTGTACTCTGAGCAACTTTGGCATTTCCTTTCCTTACCCTGATTAGGATTCACAGATACTTAATGAACACTCACCGTTCACTGGTATTTAAAGGACTAATATGACCAAAATGTATGAGATTTGTTTCCCTTATCCTTTTTTAAGTAAAAGAATTCTCTCATGCTTCATGAGGAGAAAATAAAATAAAACCCACTTGCTTTACATGGGATTACGCTTTCTCCCGCTTTGAAAAAGGTCAATTATTCGCTTTTTATAATAGCCCCAAACTGGAGACGATCCAAATGTCTGCCAACTGGCGAACGAGCAAACAAAATGTGGCACATCCACAGAGTGAAATAATACTCAACAGTGAAAATGAACTGATAACGTCTGTCAACATGAATGAATCGCAGAATGATTATGCTGAGTGAAAAGACCCAGACGCAAAGAGAGTACAGGCTGTACAATCTCATTTATCGGAAATTTTAGGAAAGGTAAAACTATAGTGCTAGATGGCAGATCAATGATTGCTTGGGGATTGGGGTAGGGAGAAAGGATTGACCACAGAGAGACCCCAGGAAACATTTTGGAGTGATGAAAATGCTCTTTATCATGATTCTGGTGATGGTTACATGACTGCACGCATTTGTGTAAACTCGTTTAATTGTACACTTAAAATTGGCGGATATTATTTTCAGTAAGTTAAACTTCAATAAAGTTCAGCCCCCTCCAAATTAAAAAAAAAATGCAAAATTTGAAAAAAATGCAAAATTTGAAAAAAAATGCAAAATTTGAAAAATTTGAAATGCTCCCTAAATGAGAGAGCAATTGTATTTCATGAAACCAAAGATACCATTGACTCTAAGACCACCATTATTTTTTTTTTTTTTACATTTTTATTTATTTTTGAGAGACAGAGACAGAACACAAGTGGGGGAGGGGCAGAGAGAGAGAGAGACAGACAGACAGACAGACAGAATCCGAAGCAGGCTCCAGGCTCCGAGCTGTCAGCACAAAGCCCGATGCGGGGCTCGAACTCACAAACTGTGAGATCGTGACCTGAGCTGAAGTCGGACGCTTAACCGACTGAGCCGCCCAGGCGCCCCCAAGACCATCATTATTTTATATACCAAGAAGGAAAAAAATGCTGCCAATTAAACTATGACACGATTCATCTGATTTCAGAGGTGTTAAAATGTGAAAAAAAAGTCAGAATCAATTGAATATATTATTTGTATGTTATGTGCAATTAAGGAAAAAGGAGGAGAAATGGGAGAGAAGGGAAAATGATAAGCTAGAAAGATACACAAACACCCACAGGGGCCAGGAATCAAGTTAAGGATGCAGTAGAAGCCCAAGGCAGAAAGCTGGTTCAGGGCCAAGGTCCCATCTTTGCCAACGTCTAAAATATATTGCCCTGACTCTGTCCTTATGTTTTTCTCAACCTCTATTGCCAGGCCTATGCCTATTTCCTCTTGACAAGACTGTTGCCCTGTATTTGAGATCTGTGACTCACTCCTGTCTCCAGCACCTGCCTGTTCTTACAAGCCGAGTATTAAGTATCTGCCTCTGACCTACTGCTTAGCTGTGCATTTACATCTTGGAGAGTGCCTGTGTTTTGGAGTGCTCGCTACCTTGAAACCACCGGCTGGATGTCAGCTGTCAGACTTGGGTGTTCCAGGGCTCACTCCTTAGACCTCTTCTCTATCTACACTTGCTCCTTTGTTAACCTTATCCATTCTTTTGGCTTTTCGCTCTTCGCTGACAACTCCAAATTTTTATCTGCATCCCATACCTCTCCCCTGAATTCCAGACTCTTATCCATCTGCCTATTTGGTATCTTCTACATAGATCTTTAACACGCTCAGATTCTCTGAACACATCCAAAACTGAACACTTGAGCTTTCCCCACACCAACTATATTAGTTCCTATTTTTTTAATTAATGTTTATTTCTTGTTGAGACAGAGAAAGAAACAGAGAGCAAGTGGGGGAGGAGCAGAAAGAGAGGGAGACACAGAATCCGAAGCAGGCTCCAGGCTCTAAGCTGTCAGCACAGAGCCCGACACAGGGCTCCAGCCCACCAACAATGAGATCATGACCTGAGCTGAAGTTGGATGCTTAACCGACTGAGCCACCCAGGCACCCCTGTGTTGGTTTCCTATTGATGCTGTAACAAATTACGACGAATTTAGCGGGTTAAAATAACACACATTTATTGGCTTACAGTTCTGTAAATTAAAAGTCCAACATGGATATCAGGGCACCTGAGTGGCTCAGTCGGTTAAGTGTGCGACTCTTGATTTTGGCTCAGGTCATGATCTCACAGTTGGTGAGTTTGAGCTCTGCATCGGGCATTGTGCTGACAGTGTAGAGCCTGCTTGGGATTCTCTCCCTCTCTCTTTGCCACTCCCTTACTTGCATGTGCGCACATGCTCTCTCTCTCTCTCTCTCTGTCTCTCAAAACAAACTTAATAAAAACACACACAAAAACTGGAAATGATCAATAAAACCAAATGCTGGTTCTTAGGAAGAAATTAATGTAATAGGCATACCTCTATGAAGACTGACCTATTTAAAATGATGAAAGGTATACATAAATAATATTGAAAAAAAAAGATATAGCTATGGATTCAATTTAAAAAAAATTTTTTTAACATTTATTTATTTTTGAGACAGAGAGAGACAGAGCATGAACAGGGGAGGGGCAGAGAGAGAGGGAGACACAGAATCTGAAACAGGCTCCAGGCTCTGAGCTGTCAGCACAGAGCCCGACGCGGGGCTCGAACTCACGGACCGTGAGATCATGACCTGAGCCGAAGTCGGACGCTTAACCGACCAAGCCACCCAGGCGCCCCGGATTCAATTTAAAATTAAAGCCACATAGAACAGGTTGGAAACATGGCAGAATAAACATGTTTTCATTTCCACAACATTCTGAAATCACACTAAAATGATAATAGATAATTGTATGGGGCACCTGGCTGGCTCAGTTGGTGGAGCGTGTGACTCTTGATTTTTTTGTTTTTTAACACAAATTCTATGGCAGAGGGAATTAAGGCGGATAATTACCTGACATTAACATAGGAAGAGTATTTTGGAGTATTCAGGCCAGTATAATCACAGGGGTCTTCGAAGTGGAAGGGGGAGGCAGAAGAGAGAGTGAAAAAGAGGTAGATGAAGCAGAGTCAGAGAGAGATGCTATGTTGCTGGCTCTGAAGATGGAGGAAGGGGCCATGAGCCCCCAGCAGCTTCAACACCCTGAAAATGGGGTGGCTCAGTCGGTTAGGCATCTGACTCTTGATCTTGGCTCAGGTCATGACCTCACCGTTTGTGAGATTGAGCCCTGCGTCGGGGCAGGGAGCCTGCTTGGGATTCTCTCTCTCCCTCTCTCTCTCCCCCTCCCCTGCTTACTCTCACTCTCTCTCAAAATAAATAAACTTAAAAGAAAACTCTGAAAATGACCAAAAAAAAAAAAAAAACAAAACAACTAGATGCTCTACGAGAAAATCTAGTAAGGAACTCAGTCCCGCCTGTACTTCAATTTTTGTCCAGTGAGATCTGTGTTGGGCTTTTTTTTTTTTTTTTTTAACTCCTGCTCTTCTCCATTACTTTTTCCCACTGTCCTTTTAGGTTTGTCCTCCTCCTTTTTTAGCTTCATAAATGGAACTCGTGGGACACTGGGCTGGCTCAGCCTGTAGAACATGTGACTCTTGATCTCAGGGTCGTGAGTTCAAGCCCCACGTTGGGCATGGAGCCTACTTAAAAATCAATCAATCAATCAATAAAATAAAAATGGAACTCTTTATGCATTAATTTGGCATATTTAAAAAAAACCGCATTCAACACTATGCACTGTTTTCGTGATTCCATTTTAGATGCATGTCACATGTTTTTACACGTATTTTATTGTCATTGAGGTTTAACTTTTTCATGATCTCCATGAAGATTTTCTCATGAACTCATTGGCTATTTAGGGTTGTATTTTTAGTTTTCAGGTGTATGTTTTTGTTTCAGGGCGCGAGGGAGCGTGGGGCGAGCGGAGGACAAAGTGCAGGCTAACAGCACCCCCCCCCCCCCCCCAGGTGGGACATGTGTGATATTCCTTGGACACTCCAGGCTACCCCCAAACAGGAAAGGACAAAAACAAATGGTTAAACTGATAAGAGCCTCCACCAATTTACCAGAAAAAGGCAGTCCCATCATAGCCTGAAGTCCAGGAACTCCCAAATGTCTTAACGTTGAGTGCTTTGCTGGAGGGAAAGACAACTTTAGCTTGAAGATAGCTAGGCCTCCAGTAAATCTTTAGCATGTGAAAGTCTCTTTGCAAACTCCCTCTCCCCCCACTCCATAAACCAGTAACCCCCCCCCCCCACACACACACACACTTACAGTGCCGCTCTGCCTGCCCATGGGTCCTGTCCCCGTGCTTTAACAAAATCACCTTTTTACACCAAAGACGTCTTCAGGAATTCTTTCTTGGCCGTTGGATCCGGACCCCACAAACCCCCCAATCACCCCAAAAGTTCATCGCCAGTGCAGAGCTAGATGTCGGGCTCGAACCCACAAACTGTGAGATCATGACCTGAGTCAAAATCAAGAGTCGGATGCTTAACTGACGGAGTCGTCCAGGCGCCCCCTATCTTAATTATTTCAGATTAAGTTAAAAAAAATGTTAATGTTTATTCATTTTTGAGAGAGAGAGAGAGAGAGAGAGAGAGCAAGCGGGGGAGGGGCAGAGAGAGAGGGAGACACAGAATCCAAAGCAGGCTCCAGGCTCCTAGCTGTCAGCACAGAGCCCGACATGGGGCTTGAACTCACAAACCACGAGATCATGACCTGAGCCGAAGTCGGACACTTAACCGGCTGAGCCACCCAGGTGCTCCTGGATTGTTCACTGTAAACTGGTTAATTTTATGTGAATTTCACTTCAATTAAAAAAAAGCTTAAACAAAATTACCACATGACTTAGCATTTCCACTCCTAGGTATCTCCTCCAGAGAAATGGAAACCTGTGTCCACACAAAAATGAATGTTCATGGCATCATTATTCGTAATAGCCAAAATGTGGAAAGAGCCCAAATGCCCATCAACTGATGAATGAATACACAAAATGTAGTATGTCCACACAATGGAGTAGTATTCAGCCATATTGAGAAAAGTACTGATATGTGTTACAGCATGGATCAACTTTGAAAACATGCTTAGTGAAAGCAGGCAGTAACACAATACCACATATTATATGATTCCATGGATACGAAATGTCCAGAAAGGGGTAATGTATAGAGACAGAAAGTTGAGTGGTTGCCAGTGAGGTGTGGGGCACGAGGGGGAATGGCGGAGAGCGACCGCTGGTGTTTATGGGTTTCTATTTGGGGTGTTGAAAATGTTCCCCTAAAAAAATTCTAGTAGAATTAATGTACAGTGTTCAATTCGTTTCAGGTGTACAATATAGTGATCCAACAATTCTGTATGTTACAAAAGTGTTCTTGAATTAGTGGGGATGGTTGCGCAACCTTGTGAATATGCTAAAAGCCACTGGAGTATATACTTTTAAATTTTTTTTTAAACGTTTATTTATTTTTGAGACAGAGAGAGACAGAGCATGAACAGGGGAGGGTCAGAGAGAGGGAGACACAGAATCTGAAACAGGCTCCAGGCTCTGAGCTGTCAGCACAGAGCCCGACGCGGGGCTCGAACTCACGGACCGCGAGACCGTGACCTGAGCCGAAGTCGGCCGCTTAACCGACTGAGCCACCCAGGCGCCCCTGGAGTATATGCTTTTAAATGGTGACTATGAATATATTCGTACTGAGATATGAGCTGTATCTCACCAAAGCTGTTACAAAGAAAGAATAAATGGGAGATGAGAAAGGAAGGACATTGAGTGTGCGGTTTTTCTTGGTTTGGCGAGAGGGAAGGAGAGAGAAATAGCTAAACAGGAAGGCTGGGTCGACGGAAAAAAGCAAAGGACCGATTACCGTAAAAGTCAGCACAGGGGGTTACCTCTGTGTAACCTCTATGGGTGGAGGGGTGTGATCTGAAGAGGGTGCACTGAGGCTCCTTGAGTGTTCTCAGTTTTGTATTCCTTGACCAGGGTCGTGGTTATGCGGGTGTTCCTATATAATTACTTGTTCTGCAAAGTTGTGTTTTATGTGCTTTTCTGTATGTGCATCTTTCTTTTTTTTTTAGTTTTTTTTAAGTTTATTTATTTTGAGAGAGAGTCGGTGGCGGGGGGGCGGGCAGAGAGAGGGAGAAATAGAATCCCAAGCAGGCTCCGCACTGCCAGTGCAGAGCTGGACACGGGGCTCGATCTCATAAACTGTGAGATCATGACCTGAGCCGAGATGAAGAGTCAGACGCTTAACCGACTGAGCACCACTTTTTTTTTTTTTCAAAGTATTCTCTACACGCAACGTGGGGCTCGAACTCATAACCCAAGATCAAGAGGCGCATCCCCGACTTGTGCACTTTTGTTATGGCTGTGTCTCTATTGCTTAAATCAATGCCTGGCATATAGTGGATGCTCAAAAACTACTTATTAAATGCATGTCCACAGCCTCCAGTCTAGTCCAGTCCACCATCGTGTCACCTGGACTAGTGCTCCAGCCTCCTAAGTGGTCTCCGTGTCTCCTGTCTGGTTCCTTGAATCCATTCTCCACACTGCAGAATTCTCTTTTTAAAAATTCAAATCGGGGGGTGCCTGGGTGGCTCAGTTGGTTAAGCCTTCAGCTCAGGTAATGATCTCACGGTTCGGTTCGTGAGTTCGAGCCCCACATCAGGCTCTCTGCTGTCAGCACAGAACCTGCTTGGGATCCTCTGTCACCCTTTCTCTCTGCTCTCCCCCATTTCCACTCTTTCTCTCTCAAAAATAAACGTTAAAAAAAAATCTCTCTCACTTTGTCCTGCTCACATTCATGCTCTCTCTCTCTCAAAAAAATTCAAATCTGATCATCTCACTTTCTTTTTTTTATGTTTATTTATTTTGAGAGAGCACGTGCACATGCATACAAGTGGGGGACGCGCAGAGAGAGAGGGAGAGAGAATCCCAAGCAGGTTCCATGCTCAGCTCGGAGCCAGACATGGAGGCTGGATCCCACGACCATGAGCTAGATCCTGACCTGAGCCGAAATCAAGAGTCGGACACTCAGCTGACTGAGCCACCCAGGTGCCCCTTCACTTTCTTTTTTAAAACCCTTTGATGGCATCCCTTTGCCATTCAGATAAAGTCCAGAGTCCTTAACGTGCCTCGCAAGGTGTCTGCTCTTTGGCCCCTGATTACCTCTTTCCTGCAGCCGTGCTGGACTGCTTTGTATTCTTAGCCCAAGCCAGTCGCTCACTTCAGGTCTTCAGTGTGTACTTATCCCTCTGCCTGGGATACTCTCTCCCGCTCCCCTTTTAGGTCTCAGTTTGAGGGTCATTTCCTAGGGCAGCCTCCTCTGACCTCTCAGACTAGGTTAGCTTCTTTAGAGCAATCTTATCTCTGCTCACATGCTTGCTTTCCCCTCCCCCCCTACATACTTTAAAAAACTATTTGTGGGGCACCTGGGTGGCTCAGTCGATTGAGTGTCCTACTTTGGCTCTGGTCATGATCTCACAGTTCGTGGGTTCGAGCCCCGCGTCGGGCTCTGTGCTGATAGCATGGAGCCTGTTTCAGATTCTCTGTCTCCCTCTGTGCACACTGTCTCTCCCTCAAAAATAAATAAAAGTTAAAAAAAATAAGCACGATCAGCAAAACTAAAAGGCAACCGACCTAATGGGAGAAGATATTTGCAAACAACATATCAGATAAAGGGTTAGTATCCAAAATCTATAAAGAATTTATCCAACTCAACACCAAAAATACAAAGAATCCTGTGAAGAAATGAGCAAAAGACATGAATAGACACTTCTCCAAAGAAGACATCCAGATGGCCAACTGACACATGGAAACATGCTCCGCATTACTCAGAATCAGGGAAATATAAATCAAAACCACAATGTGATACCATCTCACCCCTGTCAGAATGGCTAACATTAGCAACTCAGGCAACAACAGGTGTTGGCGAGGATGCGGAGAAAGAGGGATGCTGTTGCATTGCTGGTGGGAATGCAAACTGGTGCAGCCACTCTGGAAAACAGTATGGAGGGTCCTCAAAAAATTAAAACTAGAACTACCCTATGACCCAGCAATTGCACTCGAGGCATTTATCCACGGGATACAGGTGTGCTGTTTCGAAGGGGCACATGCACCCCCATGTTTATAGCAGCACTATCGACAATAGCCAAGTATGGAAAGAGCCCAAATGACCATCGATGGATGAATGGATAAAGAAGATGTGGTATGTAATATGCAATGGAGCATTACTCAGCAATCAGAAAGAATGAAATCTTGCCATTTGCAACTACGTAGATGGAACTGGAGGGTATTATGTTAAGTGAAATTAGTCAGAAAAAGACAAATATATGACTTCATTCATACGAGGACTTTAAGATACAAAACAGATAAACATAAGGGAAGGGAAACAAAAATAATATAAAAACAGGGAGGGGGACAAAACAGAAAAGACTCTTAAATATGGAGAACAAACTGAGGGTTGCTGGAGGGGGTGTGGGGGGGGATGGGCTAAATGGGTAAGGGGCACTAAGGAATCTACTCCTGAAATCATTGTTGCACTATATGCTGACTAATTTGGATGTAAATTAAAAAAAAATGAAAATGAAAATTAAAAATAAATAAAAATATTTGAAAGAACAAATGTTTAATTTCCACCTATGAAATGAAGTTGCACCATTTAATTAAAGGTGATAAAAACTAGTTCTGACTTTTAAAATGTAATCATAAACTGGTAAATATGAAAGATATTTTGAGTACACTATTGATGCGTGTGCTTTTGTGGTTATGGTCCCTTTTAAGAAAATGCTGGATGTTGTGGATCCTAAGATTAATGCTCATTTGCATGTATCTTGTATATTCTTAAGATTCAGAGGCAGGTATTAAACAATATGTGGAGTAGTAGACAAATGTCTTTCTCCTATTCTTTCTCTCAGCACTTTAAGACCAACTTCTTAGGGAGCCTGGGTGACTCAGTCAGTTGAGCGTCTAACTCTTGATTTCTGCTCGGGTCACAATCTCAACAGTTGGCAGGATGGAGCCCCACGTTGCTTCAGGCTCTGTGCTGACAGCGGTAAGCCTGCTTGGAGTCTCTCTCTCTCTCTCTCTCTCTCTCTCTCTCTGCCTGTCCTCCACTCACATGCTCTGTCTTCCTCTCTCTCAAAATAAATAAATAAACATTAAAAAAAAGACTTTTTTTTTTAATATAATTTGTCAACTTGGTTTCCATGCAACACGCAGTGCTCATCCCAACAGGTGCCCTCCTCCATGCCCATCACCCACCCTTCTCTCCCTCCCACCCCCCATCAACCCTCAGATTGTTCTCAGTTTTTAAGAGTCTCTTATGGTTTGGCCCCCTCCCTTTTTTTCCCCTTCCCCTCCCCCATGGTCTTCTGTTAAGTTTCTCAGGATCCACGTAAGAGTGAAAACATATGGTATCTGTCTTTCTCTGTATGACTGATTTCACTTAGCATCACACTCTCCAGTTCCATCCACGTCGCTACAAAAGGCCAGATTTCATTCTTTCTCATTGCCACGTAGTATTCCATTGTGTATATAAACCACAATTTCTTTATCCATTCATCAGTTGATGGACATTTAGGCTCTTTCCACAATTTGGCTATTGTTGAGAGTGCTGCTATAAACATTGGGGTACACGTGCCCCTCTGCGTCAGCACTCCTGTATCCCTTGGGTAAATTCCTAGCAGTGCTATTGCTGGGTCATAGGGTAGATCTATTTTTAATTTTTTGAGGACCCCCCACACTGTTTTCCAGAGTGGCTGCACCGGTTTGCATTCCCAGCAACAGTGCGAGAGGGTTCCCGTTTCAGACTAACTTGATCTGTGCCTTCAATCTCATCCCTGGTCAGTTCTAGAGCTTAGTCTTCGGCAGCATTCTTTCTCTTTCATCTTTTTCTCCTGGACCCTTTCCATCAGCTTAACTTCCTGAATATCAATTCTCAGGAAGGGTAAAAAAAAAAAAAGAAAAAAGAAAGAAACATTTTTATAATTCTTTTGCTCCTCATCACCATGTATCTTTCACGACACTTCACTCTCTTCCTTTGCCTTCCATGACAGTGTTCGCTTTTTTTTTTTAGGTTTTTTTTTAATGTTTATTTATTTTTGAGAGAGACAGAGACAGAGCTTGAGCGGGGGAGGGGCAGAGAGAGAGTGACACAGAGAATCTAAAGCAGTCTCCAGGCTCTGAGCTGTCAGCACAGGGCTCGAACCCATGGGCCGTGAGATCATGACCTGAGCTGAAGCCAGATGCCCAAACGACTGAGCCACCCAGGCACCCCGACAGTGTTTGCTTCTATTTCTCCATCTGTGTCCCCACAGCGTCCTGTTTCCTGTTTGGCTGCTTCTTTGTCTCATCCCTTGAGTGCTGTTTCCTCTGGCCATCCTTTCTTAAACCCTTTCCCAATAGGTTATGACGTATCCCCACTGGACTTTATCCATTCTCTTATAGAATGTATCACTTTGTAGAAAGTAAAACGATGCTTCTGAACTCCGAGGCTGGGATTGGGTTAATCCTGAGAGATCGACCCAGTGCACTTTTTCCCTCCTGCTTATCACACCTGCCACTGTTTGATGTCCAGCTCCGTGAAGACAGGGGCTGTGTCTATCTTGTTTGCTAATATCCCCTAGGCCAAACATAGTGCCTGACACACAGTTGCCGCTCAAAGAATATATTTATTTTTTTATTTTTTATTTTATTAAAAAATTTTAATGTTTTTATTTATTTTTGAGACAGAGCATGAGCAGGGGAGGGGCAGAGAGAGAGGGAGACACAGAATCTGAAGCAGGCTCCAGGCTCTGAGCTGTCAGCACAGAGCCTGACGAGGGGCTCGAACTCATGGACCATGAGATCATGACCTGAGCTGAAGTCGGACGCTCAACTGGCTGAGCCACCCAGGCGCCCCTCAAAGAATATATTTAAATGGATTAATGAATGTGAATTTAAAAACTCTAACCCACAATTAATTATTGCATCTCTTTCCTGGGATCAGCACAAATACTAATCAGTAAAAATGTATTCATCATTTGGTCTAAGTGGCCTCCCTGCCTCGTGTCTTCCATCTTCCTGCAATCTATCCAACAGCCTGTGGCCCCAGTAACATTAAAAGAAAAACAAAAAGCCTGGGGGCACCTGGGTGGCTCAGCTGGTTAAGGTTCCGACTTTGGCTCAGGTCGTGATCTCGCAGTTCATGAGTTCAAGCCCCACATCGGGGCTCTGTGCTGGCAGCTCGGAGCCCGGAGCCTGCTCTGGGTTCCGTGTCTCCCTCTCTCTCTGCCCCTCCCCTACTTGCTCTCTCTCTCCCTCTCAAAAATAAACATTGGGGAAAAAAAAAAGTCTGATTGTGTTCCCTTCCCCAAACCTCTGCTGTCTCATTACCTACAGAATGTGGTCAAAGCTCCTTGGCCTGGATTCAAGGCTTTGGCCCCAGTATCCCTTTTCAAGCGTCTCTGGGTTTATTGTTTATTACATGCCAAGCACTGGGCTTGTCCCTGAAGACTTCACAGACTGGTTGGGAAGACAGGTACGTAGATGACCGTGATCGGCTCCGTTACAGTCTGTGAGGACACGGTTTCAGACAATGGATTATAAAATGCTGGGTTTCTGCCCTGCGAACTCGGTTTACAAGTTGGGTCTAGCGCTGCAGTGTCCAGTATAGTGGCTAACTTGCCACACTTCAGGTCCTCAGCTGCCACATGAAGCTAGCGGCTACCATACTGGACAGCGCAGCATAGGCCATTTCAATCGTTCGTGGAAGCAGGGTCACCTATGGTGCTTTAAAGAGAGCAAGGACCATTTCCCAGACACCCACCCTGCTGCTAGCTAGCAGCTCGCCCACCCGATCCTCCCACTCACCCCCCACCCCCCAAACACACACCTTGACTGGGGCAGGTTTTGAAGCAGTACAGGCTCCCAACAGAGATAATGCACGGAAGGTACTTTTGTAAACTACTAAGTGATACAGAAACGTGACACGATCGGTTCAGTTCTTGCTTTCATCACAGCTTTGATTAGTTCTAGCAACTTCTCGCTCTTCTTTCCAACTTCTCCCCTCCCCGGAATTCATGCCAAAGGGTTCTGAAAAGTTATGTTACACCCAGGCAGCATTTATACCAGGCAAAAATCCAGATTGTACCTACCTCGAGGCTTTTACAAGCCATCCATCCAGGAACCTACTTCACCACCCGCCTCTTCCACTCACTTTCCCTAGAAAGGAAGGACACGGCGCATTACGCTTTCCAAAACAACAAAAGTATTTATTTTGAGGTATGAGAATAATAGGAAAACTAAGTGATGGGGTTTGGACTCTCATCGGGGTCTTCTGGGAAATCGGAAGCACCACCCACTTCCGCAGCTCGGTGCTTCTCCAACTTAGCAATCAATTCTTTCGCTGGATTGAAGACGCCATTGGTCTGCTGGTCACAGACATAGCAGCGAGGGGTGGTGCGGAAATGCTGCAGCGCACAGCTCTCACAGAAATAATGCCTGCACTTGGTGACAACTGGATTCTGGAAGGTCTGGCGACAGATGAAACACTTGAATGGTATTTCCTCATCATCGCTTCCCACTTCATAGTTTTCATCCTCATAGACGCCATAGCGACCCTCATCAAGCTCACGTTCGATCTGCCACCCATGCTTGTAATCTGAACGGTCATGGAGGAACTTGCAGCTGTCTCCGAAGCCGCAAAAGCCAGTCTCCTTGTAGTCTTTGCAAATGTCGGGCTGGTAATCCCAGCGCACGGTGGCGCGTAGATGCTCGGGAGCTCGGATGGGGCCCTTCCTCACCATACCGGAGGAAGCATTGCCCATAGACGTATCCTTGGGCTTCATGTATTTCTGATAATTATTGATCCCCCGATAGATCTTGTCATCTTCCTTGCCCCTCAGCTCCTCCTGGATCTTCTGGCTGCGCTCAAAGATGGCTTGCGCGTCACGCTCCTTCTCTGTGTCTAGCTCGTAGACCGCAGTCGCGCCCATATCCTCTGGTCCCACGGGCTTGGCCGAGCGGGTGGACTTGTACACCACGCCAAGGCTCTCGGGCTCGGTCGCCTCCTCCTCGCTGCTCAAGTCGCCGTAAGCCTCCTTCTGTTTACCACTGCCACGAGTCTTCTGTATCATCGGGTTGTGGATCGCCCGCTTCTTTTCCGGGCGAACCACTGTGTTGCCTTCGTCGCTGCTGCCGCTGCTGTCTCCGGACTCCTTGTCGCAGACCGGGCGCTTTCTGCGGCCCGCAGCCCCTTTTCGTGCACCGGGCTTTTTGAAGAGGAAGGTGCACACCTGGTCCGTGGTCTTTCCCGGCGAAAGTTGCTCTGCCATTTTAGAGTCCCGAGCTCCGGAACGGCTATGGCGTGCTCGGCGGCGCGGGGCCTCTTCACGTCATCGTACGTCGCGCGCCCGGCCGCCAGTCGGAGCCAACCGGGCGGCCCAAAGCCGACTGCGGGAGCGCTAGGGGGCGACGGGGCGAGCGCGCGCCACCCCTGAGCCCCGTCGGCCTCCGTCGTTTCCTCCGGAGGCGTGTGCGGCCCCGCCCCGCTCGCAGCTTGCCGCGGAGCCTACCGGGAAGGGTCCGAGGCCGGGTCACCTTTCGGGGGCCGGGAAGGAGGGGCTCGGTCCTGGCAGCCGCGGCGCGATGTGGTTCGAGATTCTGCCCGGCCTCGGCGTCATGGCCGTGTGCTTGGTCATCCCCGGCATAGCCACTGCGCACATCCACAGGTTCTGTAACGGGGGCAAGGTAAGGCGGCCTCTCCGGCGCGACGGCTGACTCCGCGGACTGGCGTTACGAAACGGGCGGCGGGAGGCCGTTGGGGCGCGGAGCCTCTCTGGGCTGGGGAACACCAGGGGCGGCCCTCCCCTTTCTTAGTGTTGCCTGCAAGCGGAGGCTTGCGGAACGAAACCCGACGGAAACCACATCCTCCTCTAGCAAGAAGCAGCTAGTTGTCGTGCGAAGAGTGGGCTAGAGGGCAGAGTGGGTTCGGGGGGGCTGGAAAGGTAGATTAGAAGGTAGGTCCGAACTCCTGGGCGTCAGTCTAGTTCTTGCCTCCACTTCCTCGGATCTCTGATCTTTCTTGCTGGATGGTTTTTTGTTTTTTGGCTTTTTTTAGTTTCTCGCATCCACATCCTGGTAGCTTCACGGTTTTTTACCTCCCTACCCGTAGTTAGGTTTTTCCCCTGACATTTTTTTATCCCCCACCTCTCCCCCCCAAGCCTCTAGGTATTTACCGCAAGATCCTGCTTTTCACATCAGAGTTGTAATTTTCTTCTCCTTCTACTCGTTCACGTTATTTCTAGAGTGCAGGGTATAAGTGTGTTTGCTTTCTGGTTTTGTGACTTTTCTTCACGTGTGATCTGCCGCTGTTGTTTCCTCTCCTTAGGGTCCCAAAAGGAAACGAGTAGTCAGGTGTCTTTAAAAAAAAAAAAAAAACAAAAAACAGGGGGTGGGGGCGGGGCGAGGGGAAGGAGGAAAGGGGAAAAAAACCAGATGCTGGTTAAAATATAAAGGGTAAGAACTCATGGTTACCATCTTAATTATGAAGTTTAATGATCCGATTTTATTTAGGATCCGGTCTTAATATCGATTTGGTTTTTGTTTCAGTGATGATTCCTTTTCTAGAATGTCACTTATAAGTTCCGATAGCCCTCTCTTGGGTCATTCATTTTCATAAACATTGTGCAATAATACTTTCTTTTAATTGTAGGAAAAAAGGGTTGCCTATTATCGGTATCAATGGAGTTTGATGCAAAGAGACAGGCGCATCTCTGGAGTTAATCGTCACTATGTGTCAAAGGTAAGATAGCTCTGATGCTAGCCATGTGTCCGTTGAGATGGGTTCTAGTAATGTTTTGCCAAATGTCTTACAGTGCTAATTTCCTTTGTGTTTTTTATTCTGTGGATTGTCTGCCTGTGCGCTTTGCTTGTTCTTTTTATACACACACCTACACATATATGTTATTTACATGTAATGACTATTAATCTTTTGTCTGTTGCATATGTGGTAGATCTTTTCCCAAGTCTGGCTTCTTCGTTTTATGATGTCTTTCATCACATAGGTTTTAATTTTGGTGTTCAGTTTATCATATTTTGTCATTCTGGATTTTGGCTCACAAATGATTCTCCTACCCAAGATTATTTATATATTTTAAAAATTCCTCCAAAAAAAAATATATATGTATATATATTTACATTTAGTGCTTTGACCCATCTACAGGTCATTTGGGGGTATAATGTGAAATCAGATTTTAACTGTACTTTTTTCCAAGGGATAGCCAGTTGTCACAATTGTCCATTTGTAGAACAGTCCGTTTTTTTTTTTAACATTTATTTTTGAGAGACAGAGAGATAAAGCATGAGCAGGGGAGGGGCAGAGAGAGAGAGGGAGACACAGAATCCAAAACAGGCTCCAGGCTCTGAGCTGTCAGCACAGAGCCAGATACTGGGCTCGAACTCACAAACCTGTGAGATCATGACCTGAGCTGAAGTCAGACGCTTAACTGACTGAGCCACCCAGGTGCCCTGAACAGTCCATTTTTTAATTTGAAATACCATTCTAATAAACTAAATTTCCATATACACATGGTCCTGTTTCACAAATACACTTTTCCATACTCCATTAGTTTGCCAGTTCCTGCCCCCAATGCCATAGGTTAAAGAATTACTCTAATTTTAAATTTGATTGAATCCTATGGAATTGCAGTTTTTTGTAGATACAAAATGGCCAAGCAATAGCATTTTAATCTGATAAACCTAATAGTATATTCCTACATCTTGTAGGAGTTCATCTCCCATTATTCTTTTAAAAAATTGTAGTTACTTTTTAATATTCTCTCCTGGCTCGTTTATTCTTCACCGTCAACCTAGGTTAATATGAGTTTCATTCTATAGATGAGAAAACAGGGTCGGTGACTATAAATAACACTCTAAGGACTCAAGCTAGCCTGTCAGTATAGTGCTGTTTGAGAATCTAATGTAATGAACGTGACGATCGATCTCTACTCAACTAAAGCGGTATTTCTCAAAGCACGGACCAATAACCATCACGATCAGTTGGCGTGGGAGATAAAATGAAGATTCCTAATTAGAATTTCTACAGAGTGGCTCCCTGGGCCATGCAGTTTTAATTTCTCGCAAGGTGATTCTTCCCGCAATAGTAAACAAAATACCTGGACTGTGTTATTTTAACACTTGGAAGAAATGTCATCGCTGATTAATCTTTTACTCTATGGTTTCTGAGGTTTTTGGTTGTGAGCTAAGTAAGAAAGAGTGGGTCTTCTGAATAAACAGTGTCTTGCTTACAGAGCAAGAGTTCTGGAGGTGGGGGGTCCCTGACCTTGAATTCTGGCTCTGCCACTTTCTTACTGACTTAAGCAAGAGACTTTTAAGCAGTCTCCATTTGTCCATGTGTAAAAAAGTAGAATGAGGTTGACAGTATTTTCCTCACGTTGGCTGTTATTATTTTTTTTTAATGGTTTTACCTTACTGTCCTCTGACTCTCTGAAGGATCCAGATGGTAAATAGTTGCTTGACTTTAGTTCTGATGGGGTGGGTTGGGGGGGGGGGGGTCTTTTCATATAAAGTGATACGTTTGCTGCTGTCAGAAAATGAAAACTAGACATCCTTATAGCTTGCTCTTTTTACTTTAGTGATTATAAAATTCAGTTCACTTTATTGTTGCAGTTAGAGAAATAAGGGATGTGCAAGTACTTTCTTTAATAAAATGCCATTTGGGGACACTGGAAGTAAGGGTACAGGCATACCTCATTTTATTGCACTTATCGATACAGTACTGTGCTTTTTTACAAATTGAAGGGTTGGGCGGTCCTGCATCGAGCAAGTCCGTCAGCGCCATTTTTCCAACAGCATCTGCTCAGTTCGTGTCTCTGTATCACATGTTGGTAATTTTTGAAATATTTCAAACTTATTATGAATATGTTTGTTACAGTGATCTGCGGTCAGTGCTTACGACTCACTGAAAAGTCAGGTGATGGTTGCATTTTTTAGCACTAAAGTACTTTTTATTTTTAAGAAAACATTTTTTAGCACTAAAGTACTTTAAGGTTTGTACACTGTGTTTTTAGACCTAATGCTATTGCACAGTTAAGAGACTACAGTATAGTGTGAACATAATTTTTATATGCACCGGGCAACCAAAAAATTTATTTGACTGACTTTACTGACGTGGTCCGGAACCAAACCTTCAAGATCTCTGATGTATGCCAGTACATGCACATCTTTGGTGGGAACAGAATTGTCACATTTTCCTTTTTATACTGTTTTTCAGGGTTTGGAAAATATTGATTAAAGAAGCCTTTTCCTGACCGATGAAGATTAACTCAGTTATGCTCATCTGCCCTTTCTAGAAGGTTATGCAGTCTATCAATGTAGTACATAATAAAAACAAAAAAGCAAAATCAAAGGCTTTCTCTACTTTTTTTTTTAATAGTACTAAACAATCTGAAGCAATCTACCCAGTGTAGCTTTATCACTTTAAAAAAAACTAGGGGCGTTGGGTGGCTCAGTCCGTGATCTCACAGTTCATGAGATTGAGTCCCATGTCAGGCTCTGCGCTGACAGCACAGAGCCTGCTTGGGATTCTCTCTTTCTCTGTCCCTCCTCTGCTCGCTCTGTCTCTCTCTCTCTCAAAATAAACTTAAAAAAAAAGAAGATTTTTCCTCTTAAAAAAGTAGAAGGCAGCTGAGGCTTAAAATGATAGATGTAATGTACACCAAGCACCTGTCAGTGCCTAATGTGTCATAAACGGTAGTTGTTACTATTGGAGTAGATAGGAATACATTAACAAAGACCTCATTCCTTCAGCGGTTGCTAGTAAAATATAGTTCCTTTCTAGTTCCTTTTCTGGGTGATTCCTATTGTGTTAAGTTCCAGGTAGAATGCTTTTATATGAAGTTTAAAGTGTTTAGTGATCTCTACACCCGACATGGGGCTTGAACTCAGAACCCTGAGATCAAGGGTCGCACGCTCTTCCTACAGAGCCGGCCAGGCGCCCCCAGGTAGGATGTTTTTAAAGCTGAGCTTGCACCCTGAACTTCCATGCACTCTGCATCTGACACATAGGATTCACTCAAGTGCCGATTGTTGTCTTAGTGGGGAGCAGCGGCAAGACTCGTCATTCTATTAAAATGAGTACACTGACTGCTTGAAATAAACACTGGCACGTTCAGCACTAAAGGTAAGCAGATAATCTGAAAAGCTGTAACCCCTAGAGACATGGTGCTGCCCTGTGTGTGTAGATGTGTGTGTAGATCAACCCCCAAGGCGGCCACAGGACCTGTTCTCTTCTCCATCTTAACGTCTGACGTGACCTGTCCCGCTGTCGCACTGTGCACTTTCCATTGAACTCCTGCCGCCGGGCAGGGCTTACGGAGGAAGCAGGTGGCGGCGTTCATGCTTCGAGCGTTATTCTCTGTTGTGCTGCCCGGGGATGAGAAACTGTTCAAGGAAAGCCACGGCCCCGATGACACACTTCATGCAACCTCTAGTCCGCATTTAGCACCACACAGGCCTCACTTTGTTGACTGTCATGAAAACCGTCTCTGGGACGGAAGAGGCAGGGAGTAAGGATGGGGATGTAGAAGACCTTGACAGCATTACTAAATCCATCGCTAAGTCTCTGGATTTTTAGGTCTGTTCTATTGTGCCTCAAGGTGGGGATCATCCACTAAGGGTATCTGCTTAGATGGATTCGGGGCTGATGTTCAGTGGAGGGCCACAAAATGACAGGTAGAAATCAGTCGGTCAGGTTCAGCACGAGGGTCTGAATCCTTCACCTCCCTCTTTTCTGGCACCTGCCAATGAAATTTCACTTCATCATTATAGTCTGCGGCCAGGGAGTGAACCAGGTGAAAACACCGAAGTTAGAAGATGACAGTCGTTTGGTAGCCTGCGTCTCCCTCGATTCTTTGCAGGTGCAATTAGCCAGAAGTGTTTTCTTCCAGCAGCTCTGACAGGTGGTCAGGGCACTGACCCCTCTCCCACCCCTGGTCCATAGCCACCTGCTCTTCAGGTTGAAATGATGCTCGGGAAATGACGCCATTCATTTGGTTTTATTCACTATCTTTAATTTTTTAAATACTGTAGTCACACAGCTCAAACATCTAACAATATAAGGTATTCAGTGAAAAGACTTGTTCCAACGCCCTGCCCAGCCCCTCCCCATCGACACACCACCCTGGAGGGTCTCTCTGTGTGCGCATACGTACAAACACACGTCGGTAAGCGCGTAACAGCTGACACACAGTTTACCTTTACGTCACTTGTTTGGAAGAATGGTTCTTGCTTGAAATTACGTCTGCCAGGCTGCTGTAGCTATTTCTAGGGTCAAATAACAGTCGATAGGAAAAGACTTTGAAAAAGGTTAAAGGTCCTACACGTTCAGAAGGGGAGGAAGAGGATGATCCTGCCCTTTGGGAAGCATTTTTAAGTGGAACATTTATGAGAAAACCTTCTAGAATCAGCAGTCCAATTCCTTTTTCTTTTTTTTTTTTTTTGAGACAGAGCTCTGCGCAGGCGCGGGCAGGGGAGGGGCAGAGAGAGAACCCCAAGCAGGCTTTGCGCTGTCAGCGCAGAGCCGGATGCGCGGCTCAGGACGCTTAGCCGACAGCCACCCAGGCGCCCCAGCAACCCAATTTCTAAGGACCCTTAGACATTTCGTCCAAACTCCCGTTCCTCAGAGGAGGAAACAGAGGCTCAGGGGCGGGAAGCAATCACTTAGCTGGGGCGCGAGTGGGAGCAGACTCCTGGTGTTCTCACTCCCAACCCAGCGTGCTTTCATCTGTTCTCGGGGGTTCGCGTCTGTAAACGCCGCTGAGTAAATGCTGCCTGCCAGGCACTGTGCCTCAGACTCGAATAAGACACAGCCTCGCCCTTCAGGAGCTCCCAGTAGCGTGAAGGGCAGTTGATGACAGGATGGGGTGAGGCGTGCCCAGAACGGAAGCTGCAGAAGGTGCGGGAGCACGGAGGTGGGGCTTGAGGAGGGGGGAGGGAAAGGCCACGGGCTTAGGGTAAGTCTCCGGGCGATGCCTACGCTGCTAGGCACGTCTTGAAGGTTGGGTAGGATTTGCGAGCTAAGCAAGCGAGGGGGAGGGCACGGCACGCAGAGAAAGGGCATGAGCGTGGGCGCACAGACTGGCACGGCCGTGTGGGAAAGAGCTATGAGCGGTTGTGCCCTGGAGCGGAGCGTGGGGCGGGAAGGAGGGGGGAAGAGGGACTGGAGAGGCCGGCAGCGCCCAGAACCCGAGGGGCCTGGTCTGTCTCCTTCAGGCTGTCAGACTCGCTTCCTGGGGCAGCTGGGAGCCCCTGCAGGGCGGGAAGCAGGAGTGAGATGGTGACGGGCCCATTCCTGCCTGGCCGCGCTGCAGAGCGAGGGACAGAAAGCCGTGCTTCAGCCCCGCCCCCGCCGCGGAAAGTTTACTTTTCCTGGGGCGCTGCTGACACCTAGTGGAACGAGGCCAGCAGTGCTTCTAAACCTTCTAGGATGCACAGGACGCCCGACCCCGGACGGCTCCTTTTCCGAAGGGCTGACGTGTGCCTTGGAGCCTCAGCGCCGGGAGGGCTGATGTGTCAGGCGGCCCCGCCGCCCGTCGGCTGTGTGACCTTACGCAAGTCACTTCACTGCTCTGAGCCTCAGGTCTCCCATCTCTCACGTGAGGATAGTATGTGCCCCGCACACGTCCCTGTGGATATGAGACTGCCACGAAGTCGTGTCCGTGAAATGGTTTGCACCCACAGCACATGCAGAAGGGATAGTTGCCGGCACTGCACGCACCCCTCGAGTGGCTGGCCAGTCCACCCCTAGGTCCCCAAAAGTCTCCCAAGTGTGGCGTCGGGGGGGCCCCTGAGGCCCAGCGTGTAACCAAGTGCAGGGAGCAGTCTGGGGGTTCCCTCTTAGAATGAGGGATCGCAACTAAGGTCTTTCCAGAGCACTGCAAAGACAGCAGGCCTTACAAAGCTCAACAAAGACACTGATCGCTCTGAAGGTATTTTCTGAAAGCAGAAGGTATTTTCTGAAAGCAGAGAGGAGAACCGGCTTAACGCCACCGCCACCCTGAGAACCAAGTGCTGGCTTACCCCTCTCAGCAGCTGCCACTCGCTCCCTTCCAAGGGAAGGTGACGAGTGGCTCGGATTGAAGCCGGCCATCCTCGACAGGAAGCTTCTGGATGAAGGTAGGGGGTGGGGGCTGAGCGCTGAGCACCACTTGCTTTTCCAAGATTTCCTCTCGTGCTGATACTTCTGTGACCCGAGAACACAAATTTTTATACCAGCCTTTTGTGAGACACAGGACACAAGGAACAGTTACAGAGCTTTTTCTTCCCAGGTTATGTCGATGTGGACGTCAGATACCCAGAGTCTGGCTCTCAGCTTCTGGGCTGGGGTCTGTGTGTGCTTGTGGAATGCCCCTCTCCTCCCCTTAACTCATGCACAGCCCGCGGGCATACTGCGCTGGGGTTCACCATGCTCTTAGAACCTTCGCGTTTTGGGTGCACTGTTGCTCAAAGACAAGAGAAGGAAATTTCTGTGAAGAAATCCAGGGCTGTGTTTGCACACTCTGATTGCTAAGGGTCTCCCTGGCATATCTGTGTGCCCTCGGTGTCCGATGCTGTTGGCTGCAATACGCTTCCCCACCCGCAAAGGCCCTTTTGCAACAAAGAGCCAAATCACTGCTTTGGGGATTTCCACAAATCTTCATTCGTGATTACAGCCCTAATTGTTCTTTTCTGGGCACGGCTTGAGAAAAGGGCCAGCCGATCTTACTTGTATAAACCCATGCAACTGGGAAGAAAAGGCCCTGTAACTGTTCCGTGCTTTATTGGGATACATTTTGTTTCCTCTGTTGTCCTGTTTCTTGGCAGATGTTCTTCAGTCCCAGAAGACAGGAAGATAAGATTTTGCCTTCTGGGCCTAATACCTTGTGTTTCTAAAGGCCCGAAAACAGGGTAGCCCCCTAGAAGCCCACTGCCCTCTCTTACCTGTAAGAGCCCCATCTTGGGGCGCCTGGGTGGCTCAGTCGGTTGAGCGTCCGACTTCGGCTCAGGTCATGATCTCACGGTTCGTGAGTTCGGGCCCCGAGTTGGGCTCTGTGCTTCGGATTCTGTGTCTCAGTCTCTCTGCCCCTCCCCTGCTCATGCTCTGTCTCTCTCTGCCTCAAAAATAAATAAAACATTAAAAAAAATTTTTTTTTTTAAAGAGCGCTGTCTTTGGGGCGGGGTGGGTCAGGTCTCTACAGCAACCTTGGAATTTGTATCCAGGGCCTGTAAGAGCGGCCCACCGTACTTACGACCGTGGATGAGAATCAGGGCATCACCGTGAAAAAGTCCAGCGATCCGAGGGGTGCCTGGATGGCTGTCAGTTAAGTGTCCGACTCTTGATTTCGGCTCAGGTCATGATTTCAGGGTCGTGGGTTCGAGCCCCACATCGGGCTCTGCACTGGCAGGGCAGAGCCTGCTTGAGATTCTCTCTCTCTCTCTCTCTCTCTCTCTCTCTCTCTGTTCCCCCCTGCTCATGCTCTTTCTCAAAATAAATAAATAAGCTTAAAAAAAAAAAAAAGTCCAGCGATCCAGAAACCGCTCTGCCACAGTGCTTTTGTTCTGAGCAAGGCACTGTTCAGCGAGGCACTCACTCAATGGCAGACCTGTGTGCTCAGGATGGCTGGAACGTTCTGAGAGGTCACTGGGCAGCACAGTGCTCAGGGTCCCTGACCTTTAATGTTAGGGGATGGGCCTCAGCTGGGGAAAGGCCCTGGGCCTCCTACCTCCTCCTGCCCCTTCCTGGGACAGTCTGGTGGCCTTTTAGACTCGGACCAAGAAGGTCATAGAGCCATACTGGCTTAGAAGCTGCCCAAACCCAACGTGCCCTGCCACATTTGACTTACTAGTTGTCTCTCTTTTTAAAAATGTATTTATTTTAAGGGAGAGAGAGTGCAAGTGAGGGCAGAGCAGAGAGAGGGGGACAGAGGATACGAAGCAGGCTCCGCACTGACAGCAGAAAGCCCGACGTGCGGCCCGAACCCACGGACCGCGAGATCGTGACCCCATCCGAAGTCGGACGCTTAACCGACTGAGCCACCCAGGCGCCCCCCTGGTTCTCTTCTCGCGTGGGCCTGCCTTATCTTCCCAACTAGACCATCAGCGCGCCGAGGGTGGGGGCCTTGTCTTCTGCTCCCCGTCACGCGCCCCCAGTGCCTGCCGCCCGTGCTTCACAGATAAGAGGATAAATGAGGCAGAGGGTGACGAGGTGAGCGTGAGGGTATTAGCGGAGGGGAGGGCAGAGACTGAGCAGGAACGAAAATGACTGCAGGGACAGAGGGAAGAATCCAATTCGGGGCCCACGGTGTGGACTCCCTCGGAGCGGGCCCCCGACTTGAGCTCTGGCCTCTCTTCCCTGTGCTCTGATGTCACCCACCTCCCCCCGGAGGCCTCTCCCCACCCTGTGCTCAACTCGGGGAGAAGCTAACAGAGACCTGGGGTCTCCAGAGCAACTCTCTCTCGGGAGCACCATATCCTTGGTACAAATTCACCCCCACTTCCCACACGCAGGGCCAGTGAGGTGCCTACCTCCCTCTCCGCTGGCGCTGTGTCCCGTGAGGCGGCCTCGGGACGTCCGGATGGACAGGGCGACGCCTGTCCAACAAGCTCTGCCCCTTGGTCTCCACGGAAGGGGATGCAACACCCACTCACTGCGGACTGGCCTTCCGGCGGCCAAGGAGGCGCCCTCGGCGCGTTCTGGAAGAGCCCCGTGGGCTTCTGAGGCGGCACGTCTGTGGGCACGGGCTCCGCGTGCTCTCAGGTGAACACAGGCGCGTCACTGGACCGCACGCTGGTGTCCGAGCCGGGAACCAGGGCTTGGGGGCTCCGAGGAGGCAGGGCTAGGTGAGGGGAGGCCCGTGGAGAGGTGGGGTGGGGGCAGCAAGGTGTGGACTTGGGGCTTCCCGGTCCGCCGCATCCATCTGCTTCCTGGGGAACCAGGGGCTGGGCTGGGCTCGTCCTCCACCGTCCCGCTCGCTCCTCTGCCTCCGTCTCCGGGCCACACACACCTGCGCCAGGGAGAGCGAAAGCATCCGGCGTTTGGGAGAACCTGTCGCCGGCACTGCCCGAGTCCAATCTGGAGAGCCCGGGGCCGGAATCTGTGGCTTAGGTCAGGGGCTTGACTGGGGGAGGAGGTCAAGTCCTGGCCCATGGAGTTCAAGCTCCCACTTCAAGGAGGCGCCTTCTCTCCCGGCCTCCCCCGTGAAAGCGTTTTGCCTACAAGGAGTTTCTCGTCGGGGCGCCTGGGTGGCTCAGTCGGTTAAGCGGCCGACTTCGGCTCAGGTCATGATCTCGCGGTCCGTGAGTTCCAGCCCTGCGTCGGGCCCTGTGCTGACAGCTCAGAGCCTGAAGCCCGTTTCAGGTTCTGTGTCTCCCTCTCTCTCTGCCCCTCCCCTGTTCATGCTCTGTCTCTCTCTGTC
>NC_064817.1:93924771-94034035 GCF_023721935.1 Panthera uncia
CCCCCCCCCCCCCCCCCCCCCCCCCCCCCCCCCTTAGGAAAGGCCCTGCTGCCTTCGGCCACACACGAAACCTTGACACAAAGGAGGCCGGAGCTCTGCCCTTTGGGAACGCGGCTGCCGTGGATCCGGGCCCATCGTGGCCCTCGAAGGTTCACGGCAGTTGGTCTGGTGGGCCGCATGGGAGTCAGACCAGCGAGTGGCACCGAGGCCGGTCATCAGCACCGGGAGTGTTTTTGCTCTGGAGCCCGCGTGCTCACCAGCGACAGTGTCACGCAAATCCCTTCCTGGCTTGGCTGCTGGGCCTTGGGCCTAAACGGCGAGAGCTCAACACACTCATTTGTCCCAGGCAAATTCGCCCAGCGTTGGGGGAGCACTGGACTCGGACTCCTCTACTCCTCTGTCTCCGCTGTCACGACGGTGCTACCTACTGCCTGTTGCGCACTTTCGGTGTGCCTTTTCTTGTTTTATTTTATGTTTTTAATGTTTTTACTTCTTTATTTTGAGAGAGAGAGAGAGAGTGGGGGAGGGGGAGCAGAGAGAGGGAGAAAGAAAATCCCAAGCAGGCTCCACTAGGTCAGCACAGAGCCCGATTCGCAGCTTCATCTCACAAACTGTGAGATCATGACAGGAGCCGAAATCAAGAGCCAGTCGCCTGGGGCGCCCGGGTGGCTCAGTCAGTGAAGCATCGACTTCGGCTCAGGTCGTGATCTCACGGTTCGTGAGTTCGAGCCCCGCGTCGGGCTCTGTGCTGACCGCTCAGAGCCCGGAGCCTGCTTCAGATTCTGTGTCCCCCTCTCTCTCTGCCCCTCCCCTGCTCGTGCTCTGTCTCTCTCTGTCTCAAAAATAAATAAAAACATTAAAAAAAAAAAAAAAGATTCCCATTGCACACATGAGGCTCAGAGAGGTGAAACAACCTACCTAAAGTCACACAGCCAGTACGTGGCAGACCTGGGACGTGAAACCCTTTGTCTGCAATCAGGATCAGAGTCTGAGTCCCTGTAAGCCACAGTACCTACCCCCTCGTCCCTCCCCAGTCCCGTTGCTCTACCTCCCGCACTATCTTGGGGGCAGGCTCCGTGCGTGGGACCTCAATGTGTGTGCCGGCTTCCGGGCAGTGAGCTGAGCGTTTCATCCTGGGTGAGGAGGGGACACTCGGCGAATCACCTTCCTTTCTTTACTGCGATTGAGACGGATTGTCCGAGGGGCGGGGAGCCAAGCACTTCATACACAAAGCACAGTGCTTAAAAGCAGGGGTTGTGAGACGGAGGGACTTCACGCATCAATCAAATTAATAAAACTGGGTCCTAACGTAGGGTCAACGACTTTTGATTTCACCGCATAAAAAAACATTTTCTACTACTACCGCTATCAATAATAATGCTAGAAATAGTATCTAACCATCGTAAAGACAGCTTATGATGCACCAGGCACTGTTTTCAGTCTTTTTTTTTTTTAAGTTTATTTATTTATTTTGAGAGAGAGCAAGCAGGGAAGCCGGGGGGGGGGGGGGGGGAGAATTCCAAGCAGGCTCTGCACTGTGCAGAGCCCGATGTGGGGCTTGAAGTCACGAACCGTGAGATCACAACCTGAGCCGAAATTAATAGTCGGACTTCGGTTCAGGTCATGATCTCACGGTTCGTGGGTTCGAGCCCCATGTCGGATTCTGTGCTGATGGCCCAGGGCCTGGAGCCTGCTTCGGATTCTGTGTCTCCATCTCTCTCTGCCCCTCCTCTGCTCATGCTCTCTCTCTCAAAAGTAAATAACATTAAAAAAAAAAAAAGAAATTAAGACTCAGATGCTCAACCAACTGAGCTACCCAGGAGCCCCACTGTTTTTGGTCTTTACGTGAATTGTCTGATATGATCCCCATAAAAAACCTTACTCCATAGGCATTTTGTCGATGAGAAAACTAAGAAATGTTACGTCAATTGCTCCTGGGTCTATGCTGATAACCATTATGGCAGAAGCTCATCCTGGATTCATAAAGGGCATCTTTGAAAACAATCAAGCACACAAGGGAGGTCACCACCTCAGAATTTGGGTATAAAGAAGTAAGAAGGCACCCGGGTGGCTCAGTCGGTTAGGCGTCCGACTTCAGCTCAGGTCATGATCTCACAGTTCGTGGGTTCGAGCCCCACATCGGGCTCTGTGCTGACAGTGCGGCCCCTGCTTGGGATCCTCTCTCCCCCGTTTCTCTGCCCCTCCCCTGCTCGCTCTCTCTCTCAAAATAAATACATAAAAGAAGACATAAGGAACTCAGTCAGTGTAGTCAGGCAGCACTGGGTGGAACCCTCTCTGTGCCTCAGTCTGTTCCCCTGTAATGAAAATATTAACACTTGCCTTATGGGTTGTTGAGAGAAATAAAAGACTTCACACATCCAGAGCCCCTTTGCACAGCAGCTGGCACATAAAAAGGACCCCTGTAGTTACCAGCCGTGAGGCTTATCGTCGCTGTTCCTCCTGGCACAGCCCCGTAAGAAGTACTGGGCACAGATTCTACTGTGTGGGCCTGCTCTGGAGGTCATGCTGTTGAGTGACCGACTGTCCCCCTCCTTCACTAACAGAAACAGCCAGAAATTGTTTCTCATTGGTGGAAACTAGTGTTGCCCTGGCAGCATTTGTAAACATTCTGCCCGGGAACCCAGGGGAAAAGCAGCTGGGAATCTCTTTCTGAGGCTTCCTTGGCCAGTACTGTTCCAAACAAGGATATGGTCACTCAGGTACCTGCTGTTGTTAAGGGTGGGAGGGCCTTGCAATGGGGCGTCCCCAGTCATCACCCAGACCCCAGACTTGACCACACCCTGGCCCTTTTCACCCACGCTTGCGCATCTGGCCTCTCGTTAGGAAGGGAAGGGGGGAGAAAGAACGAGGACAGGCCAGTGGGAGGGATGCTTAAGAATGATTTGTGCCCAGGGGCTCCTGGGTGGCTCAGTCGGTTAAGTGTCCAACTTTCGGTCGTGGCTCAGATCATGACCTCGCGGTTTGGGAGTTCGAGCCCCACACAGGGCTCTGTGCTGACAGTGCACACCCTGCTCGGGATTCTGTCTCCCTGTCTCTCTCTCTCTCAAAAATAAATACATAAGCATTAACAGACTAAATTTACCGCTTTACCAAAAAACTCCGTTGTTGTCTTTAACTGCGGAGTTTATAGCAAATTGCTGTGGCCGCATTGGCACAGCCCTTAGGCTGGGGAGAGCCAGCTCTCCAGGGTTAAGGGCCTTCAGATCCCCTCGTCTGCCAGCCTCCAGTCTCTCCTCACTCTGGGACGGACAGCCTGGGGAGACTCCGTTCCCCCAGCACACGGCCTTGTCCACCCGCTGGATGCAGCAACAGGGCACCGAGGCAGATGCAAACGGAGCTCCAAATGCTAATGTGAAGACTCAAATGCACACGAGTCAGCATTATTACTGAATGTTTAAAAGGCCGCTCAAGGGGCGCCTGGGTGGCGCAGTCGGTTAAGCGTCCGACTTCAGCCAGGTCACGATCTCGCGGTCCGTGAGTTCGAGCCCCGCGTCAGGCTCTGGGCTGATGGCTCGGAGCCTGGAGCCTGTTTCCGATTCTGTGTCTCCCTCTCTCTCTGCCCCTCCCCCGTTCATGCTCTGTCTCTCTCTGTCCCAAAAAAAAATAAAAAACGTTGAAAAAAAAAAATTAAAAAAAAAAAAAAAAAAGGCCGCTCAATCCATTCCTGGGCTGATGGCCACAGCAACCGGGCTGCCCCACGCAGCACCCGCCACACCCCGGAACCAATGATGACACTGAGAAAGGGAACAAAGAGTGACCCTTCTTGAAAGAGGCCCACAGAAAGCAACTGAGCCCATTTTGGACTTCAGATGGAAATGTGAGAACGGGGCCCCACAACCCTTTGTGAATCCTGGAGGGAGGAGAGCCCGGTGGCTAAGCGCTCTCGCTCTCGCTCTCACTCTCTTGGACTGTGGAGCCAGATAGTCTGGGTGTGAACTTGGCCTTCTTCTTTTCTTGTGGTAACGAGAGTCTCTCTCTTTATGACTCAGGGTCCCAGCAGGAAACTTGGCGTACTAAAAGTAGGGCAGGTAGAGAGGGTTAAGTAGAGGGAGTGTTTACAAAGGCGTGGGCAGAACTAGGGAGACAAGGGCAAGTGCAGCTCCCCGGGGCTAGAATGGCGGACCCACTGGGCTGGGGGGGGGTGGGGGTGGGGGGTGAGGATAAACTCCTTTCCGGGACTGAGAAGTGAGACAGCTACCCTGGGAATATATAACTTGCCCGCACTCTCCTCTCTCATCCTGGTCTCCACATTGTGCAGAATCTCCTGGAAGCCAGAGGACATGGGAGAGCCCACATGTGCAGTCCAGTGAGGTCAGCCTTCCAAGGCAGAGAGCAGGGTGCACGGGGAGGAGTGGATCTGAAAGGGGCAAATGAAAGGTGGCCAGTGCACAATGTCATGGGGCCGGGGGTGAGTTAAACGAAACGTACATTAAACACCCAAAATTGGGAGTTGCTATTTATAGAAAAATAAAGGGAGAGAGAGATCTACATTTTTTAAATTAAAACAAAATTTTTTTAAATGTTTATATTTGGGAGAGAGAGAGAGTGAGTGAGTGAGAAGGAGAGGGGCAGAGAAAAAGGGACACAGAATCCGAAGCGGGCTCCAGGCTCTGAGCCCGTCAGCACAAAGCCTGACGCGGGGCTCGAACTCATGAACCGTGAAATCATGACCTGAGCCGAAGTCAGACACTTAACCGACTTAGCCACCCAGGGGCCCCTGGAGAGATCCACGTTTACGCAGCACCCCACCATGTAAGGACTGCCTGCAGGGATGTTTCACTGTGCTAGAACTGATTTCTCATAACTGAAGAGACTTAAGTGGTAGCCAGGGAAGACAGAGAAGAAAAGATGTGAAAAAGACGGAAAATGTGCAGAAGTTCCTAGCGCTGTGAGGAAGCCTTGTTCGCAGGCCTAATAACTACAACTTTCACAATCTCCACGGATGTTAAAGACATATGGAAAATTTTAGCGATCATCTATGACAAACATTGTACAAAAACAGGAGCAAACATAATTTCTTGATGTGATAAATCTCCAGCCATAAACCAGCAACATACTTTGTGATGTAGCAGCAGAAAGCACGCCCCCTGAAGTCAGACGCAAAAGAAGGATGCACATTGTCCCTGCTTTCACTTAACATTTGTCTGGTAGTGTTAACCAAAGCGAATACTTAGGAGAGGTATACGTGTCAGGAAAAAAAGATGGTAAAAAATGATAGTTCCTGATGGATGGTATAATTCATACACCTGGAAAATCCAAGAGAAAAAACTGAAAATCCACCCCTCCTAGGCTATATTGCCTCTAATGACTTTAATTCACTTCATTTTTTTAATGTTTATTTATTTTGACGGTGGGGGGCGGGCAGAGAGAGGGAGAGAGAGAATCTCAAGCAGGCTCCACACCCAGCTCAGAGTCTGACATGGGGCTCGATCTCACGATCAGGAGATCAGAAGCCGAGCAGAACTCAAGAGCCAGATGCTTAACCAACTGAGCCACCCAAGAGCCCCTAATTCACTTTAAAGAGCCACATGCCCTGAGTCACCTAAGTAGGGATTGAGACTCAACTAGAAATCAATATTGTTAGAACTCCAAAGAAGTTAGGACTCATTCTACTACATACATATATATATATATATATATATATATATATATATATATATTTGTTTTGAGAGAGACAGAATGTGAGCGGGGGGCGGGGAGAGAGCAGAGACAGAGAGGGAGAGAGAGAATCCCAAGCAGGCTCCGCAGGGTCAGTGCAAAGCCCAACATGGGGCTCGAACTCAAGAAACCGTGAGATCATAACCTGAGCCGACATCAAGAGTCAGACGCTTAGTCGACTGAGCCACCCAGGAGCCCCTTTACTACGTCCTGATGAAGGTGTTCGTGATTATGGGAATCTGAAAATCCTTGGTTTTCAGGAAAAATAGATCTCTGAAGCCAGGCACAAAGGATAAACCACAATGCCTTATTCAGGGTCCTATCCTGAGCCTTAAGTCCCTGTTGCCCCCTAGAGGCAACAACCTTTTCCTATGTCTTGTTATTCTTCACGTGATGGTCCGTATTTAGAGGAGTGGGTTCATGCGCACATGCGTAAAAGGTATCTACTTGAGTTCCTTTTTTGCAGGCAAAAGAAAATGGTTGGGACTAAAAGAGTCACAATCCAGGAGAAAACGGATGTGACTGAAAGTTCCAGGCGCCAGAAGACGGACACAGAAGACAGCAGCAATGTGAATGAACTAGCTCTGGAGATAGTTAAGCGTGCCATTGCTGCTGCTATTAAGTTTGTGGAAGGTAGTAATCCTGTTTGGCTATTTGGAGGAATGTCTCATTCTACAATGGCACACTACCAGGCAACTGACAGACTCTCCCCTTTATTTCGCAGAAACTAAAAACCCCATCAAGAACATCCAGTGGCTCACCCATGGTGAATTCACAGCAGAGAAAGGCCGTAGACAAATTGAGAAGTTTGTTTTGGTAAGTTAGTTGACCACTCCAGGTTGGCATACGAGGGCAAAGAACAAGGAAAAGGAGTGTTTGATGAAAAGTTTGAAATCCAGGACCCCTAGATGATCTCAAAGGTCGCTAAATACATAAGCACTGTCCCCATCTGGGTTCCAAAACCAACATGGGATAGTCTTTGAAGGTGAAAGGCACAATCATATTGCCCTGTTTTTATCGTCCTAACCTTACATTTCCGACCAGGAAAGTCTGATACTCCCAGTTAAGCAATTTTCCCATGCTGGTGCTCTAAATGGGGGCCTAGTGACCTAAGGAGGGAGCTGCTCTTCCAAAACAGGAGTTCTCCGTCACCAACCTTAGAAATCGCCTCGTTAACAAAGGGGCTGCCGATGGAACTTTTAGATTTAGTTTGGGAACATACTGCCCGCACGCTATGATGTACCTGCCTGTGAATTCCTTTTTCTTTTCCGCCTGTGCCTGGCTCTGAACCGTTCGTGTGGCTTATCCTGGCAGCTTTGGAGAGAAGGCCCTGGGCTGCTTTGCCTAACTGGCAGGGTGGAATAAAAAATGGCTTGAAATCCCTACTCACTGTATTTTCTCAGAAGAGAGACAAGTCGAAATAGATGGAGGCAAGCTCCCCAGCCCTCGGAGGAGACTCCCCACTGTCTCTGTTCCTCTGGCCGGCTCCATCTAAGCCTACAGCCCCCAAGGGCAGTTTCCTAGGCCCCAGGAAGGCCTGGTCAGGTGGAAACGAGGTGGCTCCACACCCTCTTATGTCCCAGCAGGCACAACTCACCCTTCCAATGACAAGGGGTATTTAGAGCACAGTGATGACGTGTGGTGCAAAGTACTACTTACTCTTGGACCTTCTTGCTCTGGAGAACGTCTCCATTTGGAGTTGGGCAAAAGCCTCCACCTACTGCACCCGGGGTTTGTGAATCGGGCTGGAATGGGACACAGAACAGGCAGAAACACTTCCCCCCAAAATGCCACCGGTCATTCTGAGTAAAAGGCAAACACAGTCCTGACAATGGCCTAGAGAGCTTGATGGGATCTGAGTCCCCTTCTCCCTCCCAACTTATTGCTCAGACTCATCACCTATGACCTACTGTCCTTTCACCTTTCTCACTCCAGCCACACCCGTCTCCTTCCCATTCAACTGCCACGCATGCTCCCACCCCAGGGCCTTTGCACTTGCAGTGCTCTCTGCCCGGAACCCTCTCCCCTGTGACCTATTCTCATGGTTCATGCCTTACCTCTCTTCGCTCACTCTGAGAACGACCTGAGGACTAGTAGAAGAGCTCTTCCGCAGCTAAATATATAAAGAAAAAGCCATATGAAGAAGGGTAGCAGGGACAGAGGCAAAGTCGGGAACTAAACCCACAAATGGGAGGGACAGCACAGGCGTGCAGGTCCTCCCTGGCCTGGGGGGGGGCTGGAGGGGGGGGTTCAAGCCCCACATCGGGCACCACTATCCACCCTGGAGATCTGCACCAGGAAGATGAGGCCCCATAGCATCCGGCCCTGAAAATCAGCAGGGTTTAATCCCAGGAGCTTTGAAAATCAATGGGGCTGCTTAACTGTGGGAGAGCCAGAGTGTTGTAGGAAACCAAGACTCTGCTCTTAAAGGGCCCATACACAATCACCCTAAGACCAAGCACAGAGGCGGTGATTTGAGTGGTGCCTGGGCTATAGGTGAACCTTTATCGACTAATTCTAGGGTTATGTGCCAGAGGGGCGGGATCCGTAGGAACTTCCTCCGGGAATGAAAGTATGGGCGGGTACGAGTTTTGCCACTCTCTATCTACCTTGCTAGCACTGCTGACCCCACCCTGGCATTGCCCTGCAGACGGGCCCTGGCAGCCGCCCCTCTAAAGCGGCTCCTGCCCCACCACAAGTGGCAGGCAGCCTCACGCGGGACCAGCAGCCCCCCAAAGCAATTACCACCCTGCCACACCAGGTGGGGAGCACTGGCCAAGATCGGTGTCCCCTCCAAAGCAACTCGTGCCCCGGGGAGGGGGCGCCTAGCCCCATCCACTAGCACACTCACAATAGTCACTACCAGGCCTGGCAGCCAGCAGGGCCGAGGGCCAGCCCCGCTCACCAGCGCCTCCACAGCAGTCACAGCTGAGTCACAACAGGACCGTGCACACAGCCCACACGTGGGACACCCCCCTGGAGTGTCTGTCGTTCTGGTGACAAGGGGCGATTACACTACTGGGCCCCACAGGGCCCTTCTACATAAGGCCACTACTTTCAAGAGCAGGAGACGGAGCTGACGTACCTGATACATAGAGACGAACACACGGAATCAGACAAAATGAGGAGACGGAGGGATATGTTCCAAACAAAAGAACAAGACGAAAGCACAGAAAAAGACCTCAAAGAAAACAGAGATAAGCAATTTACCTGATAAAGAGTTCACAGTAATGGTCATAAAGGTGCTCACAAGAGTTGGGAGAAGAATGAATGAACTCCGTGAGAACTTCAACGCAGAGATAGAAAATAGTTTTTAGAATTGAAGCTTAATGGGGCGCCTGGGTGGCTCAGTCAGTTAAGTGTCCCGCTCTTGATTTCGGCTCAGGTCATGATCTCATGGTTTGTGGGATCAAGCCCCGTGTCCGGCTCTGTGCGGACAGCACGGAGCCTGCTTGGAATTTTCTCTCTCTCTCTGCCCCTCCCCTGCTCATGCTCTCTCTCTCAATATAAACAAACTTAAAAAAAATCAGAGCTGAAGAATACAATAACTGAAATAAAAAATACACAAGATGGGATCAACAGCAGATTAGGAGACGCAGAAAAACAAATCAGTGATCTGGAAGCCAGGGTAGTGGAAATCATCCAAGCTGAACAGCAAAACCAAAAAGGAATTCTTAAGAAATGAGGGTAGGATAAGGTACCACTGGAACAACGTCAGGCATCCTAACATTTGCATTATAGGGGTCCCAGAAAAAAAAGGAGAGAAAGGGGCAGAAAACCTATTTGAAGACATAATTGCTAAAAGCTTCCCTAGCCTGGGGAAAGAAACAGACATCCAGGTCCAGGGGGCACAGAGACAGAGACCTCCAGATAAGAGGAACCGAAGGAGGTCTACATCAAGACACATAATAATTAAAATGGCAAAAATTAAAGATAAAGACAGAATCTTAAAAGCAGCAAGAGAATACAAATAGTTACGTATAAGAGAACCCCCAGAAGGCGATCGATCGGCTGCTTTTTCAGCAGAGTTTGCAGGCCAGAAGGGAGCGGCACAATACATTCAAAGTGCTGAAAGGAAAAACCTACAACCAAGAATACTCTACCCAGCAAGGTCATCATTCAGAATTGAAGGAGAGATAAAGAGCTCCTAGATAAAAGTTAAAAGAGTTCATCACCACTAAACCAGCCTCACAAAAAACGTTAGAGGGACTGGTTTAAGTAGAAAAGAAAAGGCTAGAACTAGAAGTGAGAAAATTAAGAAAGAAAAAATTTCACTGGTAAAAGCAAACATACAGTAAAGGTAGGAGACCAATCACTTATAAAGCTAGTATGAAGGTTAAAAGACAAAAGTAGTAAGATCAAGTATAGCTACAATAATTAGTTAAGGTGGTACACAAAAAGATGTAAAATATGATGTCTACATAAGATAGGAGGGAGTAAAAACATAAGCGCTTTTAGAATGTGTTCAAAATTAAGTGACCGTCAACTTAAAATATGCCGATATATATATATATATATACACACATATACATACATATATATATATATGTATATCATGTGTTGTATATAAACCTAATGGTAACCACAATCCAAGAACCTATGTTAGACACATGAAAGATCCAGGAATCCAAACTGAACGCTAAAGAAAGTCATCAAATCACAAGGGAAGAGAGCAAGAGAAGGAACAGAGAAGAACTACAAGAACAACCTGAAAACAGTTAACAAAATAATAAGTACATGCCCAGCAGTACTTTCACTGTAAACAGACTAAATGTTTCAATCATAAGACACAGGGTGATCGAATGGATAAAAAACCAAAACCCACCTATATGCTGCCTATAAGAGACTCATTTTCAGACCTCAAGACACATACAGGCTGAAAGGGAAGGAATGGGAAAAGAGATTCCAAACACATGGGGGAGGGGGAGGAAAACTGGGGTAGCAATACTTACGCCAGATAAAGTAGTCTTTAAAACACAGCCTATAACAAGAGACAAAGAAGGACATTACATAATGATAAAGGGATCGATCCAACAAGAAGATATAACACTCGTAAATATCTATGCACCCAACACAGAAACACCTAAACGTGTAAAGAAAATACTGACAAATATAAAGGGAGAAATTGACAGTAAGACACCACAGAAAATACGGAAGCAGTGACTTTGAATGACGCATTAGACCAGATGGACTTAACAGAACATTCCATCCCAAAACAGAACACACATTCTTTTCAAATGGACATGGAACATTCTCCAGGACAGATCACATGTTAGGCCAGAAAACAAGTCTCAATAAACTTAAGAAGACTGAAATCATATCAAGCATGTTTTCTTACCACAATGGTATGAAAATAGAACCCAGTTACGAGAAGAAAACTAGAAAAAAACCACAAACACCTGGAGGCTAAACGTGATACTAAACAACCAGTGGGTGAACAAAGAACTCAAAAAGAGGAAATAAAAATATACCTTGAGACAGACAGAAATGGAAACACAACAGTAAAAAATTGATGCAATGCAGCAGAAGCAGTTCTAAGAGGGAGGTTTACAGTGATACAGGCCCAACTCAAGAGACAAGAAAATCTCAAATAAACAATTTAATCTTACACCTAAAGGAATGAGAAAAAGAACAAAGCCCAAAATTAGTAGAAGAAAGGAAATAATAAATATCGGAGAGAAAAATGAAACCGAAACTTAAAAGAAGACATTAGCAAAGGTCAATGAAACTAAGAGCTGGTTCTTTGAAAAGATAAAATTGGAAAACTTTTAGCAAGACTCACCAAGAAAAAACGAGAGAGGACTGGAATGAAGAATATGATCAATGAAAGTTACAAATGACACCACAGAAATACAAATGCTTATAAGACACTACTGTGAAAAATTATTTCTCGTAAACATTTTAAACAACCTAGAAAAAATGGATAAATTCCTAGAAACAATCTTCCAAGACTGGAATCAAGAAGAAATGGGGGCGCCTGGGTGGCTCAGTCAGTTAAGCATCAAACCTCGGCTCAGGTCATGATCTCACGGTTCATGGATTTGAGCCCTGTGTCAGGCTCCGTGCTGACAGTGTGGGGCCTGCTTGGGATTCTCTCTCTCTCCCTCCCTCTCTGCCCTCCCCGACTCTTGCTTTCTCTCTCTCAAGATAAATTAATAAGTAAACTTAATTTTTTTTAAAGAAGAAGAAATGGAAAATCTGAAAAACAAATTGCTAATAATGAAATCGAATCAGTACTCAAAAAATTCCCAACAAACAAAAGTCTGGGACTAGATGGCTTCACATGTGAATTTCACCAAACATTTCAAAGAGTTGATACCTATCCTCCTCAAACTATTCCAAAACATTAAAGAAGGAAGGCTTCCAAATCACTAAGACCAGCATTACCCTTATACCAAAACCAGACAGACACTACACAAAAGAAAATACCAGGTCAATATCCCTGATGAACATAGATGAAAACATCCTCAACGATATATTAATAAACTGAATTCAACAATACCTTAAAAGGATCATATACCATGATCAAGTAGGATTTATTCCAGGGATGCAGGGATAATTTAATATCCACAAATTAATCAATGTTATACACCGTGTTAAAAAAATAAAGGATAAAAATCATATGACCACCTCAGTAAATGCAGAAAAAGCATTTGACACAATTCAATATCCAAATATGATAAAAAAGCTCAACAAAGTGGGCACAGAGGAAACATACCAGCACATAAGAGAGGCCAGATATGACAAACCCAGAGCTAACATCATGCTCAAGAATGAAAGGCTGAAAGCTTTCCCTCTAAGATCAGGAACAAGACTAGAATGTCTACTCTTGCCACTTAAAAGAAATTTTTTTAATGTTTATTTGTTTTTTGAGAGAGAGTGTGAGTGAGGGAAGTGCAAAGTGAGAGGGACACACAGAATCTGAAGCAGGCTCCAGGCTCTGAGCTGTCAGCACGGAGCCCGACACAGGCCTTGAACTCATGAGCTGTGAGATCATGACCTGAGCCGATGTCAGCCGCTTAACCGACTGAGCCACCCAGGTGCCCCATCACTTTTTTTTTTAAATGCTCATTTTAAAATTTATTTTTGAGAGAAAAAGTGAGAGAGCAGGGGAGAGGCAGAGAGGGGGAGGGGGCGGAGAAAGAGAATCCCAAGCAGGCTCTGCGCTCACAGCACAGATGTGGGGCTCAAACTCATGAACCATGATATCATTACCTGAGCTGAAATCAAGAGTTGGATGCTTAATTGACTGGGCCACCCAGGCACCCCTTAAATGTTTACTTTTGAGAGAGAGAGAGAGAGAGCAACCAGGTAGGGGCAGAGAGAGAGAGAAGGGGACAGAGGATCCAAAGTGGGCTCTGTGCTGACAGCAGCAAGCCCAATGCGGGGCTCGAACTCGCGAACCACGAGATCGTGACCTAAGCAGAAGTTGGACACTTGACCGACTGAGCCACCCAGGTGCCCCTACTCTCGCCACTTTTATTCAACATATAGTGCAAGGCCTAGCTGCAGCAATGTTACAAGAAAAAGAAATAAAAGGCATCAAAATTAGTAAAGAAGAAGTAAAACTGTCATGATTTACAGGTGACATGATACTATATACAGAAAACCCTAAAAACTCCACCAAAAAACTATTAGAATTAATAAATGAATTCAGTGAAATTGCAGGATACAAAATATATAGCAATCTGTCTATACACTAAAACAAACTATCAGAAAGAGAAACTGAAAAAGCAATCCCACATATAATTGCATCAAAAGGAATAAAATAAATTTAACCAGGGGGTTGAAAGACATATACTCTGAAAACTAGAAGACAATGATGAAAGAAACTGAAGATGACAACTACATGGAAAAATATACCATGCTCATGGATTGGACGAATTAATATTGTTAAAATGTCCACCCTACTGGGGTGCCGGGGGTGGCTTAGTCGGTTACGCATCAGACTTCAGCTCAGGTCATGATCTCGTGGTTCATGGGTTCGAACCTCGCATCGGGCTCTGCGCCGGTGGTACAGAGCCTGCTTGGGGTTCTCTCTCTCTCTCCCCCTCTCCCTGCCTCTCCCACACTTACACACACACTCTCTCTAAATAAGTAAGTAAACTTAAAAAAAAGTCCAAACTACCCAAAGCAATGTACAGAATTCAATACAATCCCAATAAAAATACCAATGGCATTTTTAATATTTTAGAACAAATAATCCTAACATTTATATGGAACAACATAAAACCCCGATTCGTTACAGTAATCTTGGGAAAGAAGACCAAAGCAGGAAGTATCATGCTCCCAGATTTCGAACTATACTACGAAGCTACAGTAGTCAAAACAGTATGGTACTGGCACAAAAACAGACACATAGATCAGTGGAACAGAACAGAGTCCAGAAATAAACCTACACTTAGATGGTCAATGAATCTACGCCAAAGGAGGCAAGAATGTCCGTCCAATGGGGAAAAGACAGTCTCTTTAATAAAAGGTGTTGAGAAAAGTGGACAGCGACCTGCAAAAGAAGGAAACTGGACCCCTTTCTAACACCAGACATGAAAATAAAGTCAAAATGGATTAAAGACCTAAATGTGAGACCTGAAGCCATAAAACCCCCAGAAGAAAGCACAGGAAATAAACTCTTGGACATCAGCCTCAGCAATATTTTTCCGGGTCTGTCTCCTCAGGCAAGGGGAACAAAACCAAAGATAAACAATTGCAACTACATCAAACTAAAAAAACTTTCACACAGTGAAGGAAGCCAGCAAAATGAAAGGCAACCTACTGAATGCGAGAAGATATTTTACACGTGATATGTCTGATAAAGGGTTACTATCCAAAATATATAAAGAACTCCTGTGACTCAATACCAAAACGACAATCCACTTAAAAAACGGGCAGAGGGTCTGAATGGAAATTTTCCAAAGAAGACATACAGACGGCCAAGAGACACGTGAAAAGATGCTCAACATCACTGATCGGGGAAATGCGAATCATAACCACAGCGAGATGCCACCTCACGCCAGTCAGAGTGGCTGGTATCACAAAAACAAGAAATAACAAATGTTGGTGAGAATGAGGAGAAAGAAGAACCCCCGGGGCACTGTTGGCGGGCATGTAAGTTGGGGCAGCCATTATGGAAAACAGGACGGAGGTTCCTCAAACAATTTAAAATAGAAACACTGTATGATCCGGCAATTCCAGTTCTGCTTATGTATCCGAAGAGAACAAAAGCACGAACGTGGAAAGATACACGCATCCTCTGTTCATGGCAGCATTCTTTACCACAGCCGAGATGTGGATGCAACTTAAGTGCCCATCAATAGATGAGTGGATAACAAAGATGTGGTATGAATATACAATGGAATATTATTCAGCCATAAATAAAACTGAAATCTTGCCACCTGTGCCAACATGGATGGACTGAGAGCGTATTATGCTAAATGAAGTAAGTCAAAGGCAAATAACATAGGATTTCAGAGGGGAGAGGGGTATGATTTGGGTGAAACAGGTGAAAGGGATTAAGAGGGACAAGTTTCCAGTTATCAAATAAACTAGTCACGGGGAAGAAAAAAAGCATGGCAGAGAAAATACAGTCATTGATATTGTAGTAACTTTGGATGGGGACAGACCCACCGTGATCATTTTATAATGTATATAAATCTTCAATTACCATGTTTTATGCCTGGAACTAATGTAAGACTGAATGGCAACTATAGTTCAATTTAAAAAAGATGCCACCTGCTCACCGAGGCCTTTCCTGGCCATCTCATCTAAAATTACAACCCTTTCTCCTTCTCTGATTTACTTTTCCGCTTAGCATTCAGCTCTACCTAAGACACTAGATTTTACTTATTCACTCTTTGCTTTTCTTCTACCTCTGGATCATATGGTCCATGAAGGAGAGGCTTTTGTCCCTTTCTCTGCCCTCAGCCCCTAGAAAGGTCAGGTACGCAGAGATGTTGACTACATGAACAGATTTCTTCTCTCCATACCATTATTTGTTCACAGATGAAGAGCTTACCTACTTTGTAGGACTGTTATGAAGATAAGACAATTAGAAAGTAGAAGGTGATGGGGCGCCTGGGTGGCCCAGTCGGTTGAACATCCGACTGGCTCAGGTCACGATCTCATGATTCGTGAGTTGGAGACCTGTGTCTCTGTCTCCCCCTCTCTCTGCCCCTCCCCTACTTGCACTCGCTCTCAAAAGTAAATAAACATTAAAAAATGCTTTTTAAATTAAAAAAGGAAAAGTAGAAGGTGACTAAAAAGCTGAAAGCCCTATATAGCTACTGACATAAAATCACCTTGTTCCCAACCCTGCTAATGAAATGAGTCCTACAAGTAGAGTCTCCCGTCTAAGTGTCAGATATTTCTTTTTTGTTAATGTTTATTTATTTTTGAGAGAGAGAGAGAGAGAGAGACAGACAGACCACGAGCAGAGAGGGGCCGAGAGACAGGGGTGGGGGACACAAAATCCGAAGCAGGCTCCAGGCTCTGAGCTGCCAGCACAGAACCCGACGCGGGGCTCGAACCCATGAACCGCGAGATCATGACCTCAGCTGAAGTTGGATGCTTAACCGACTGGAGCCACCCAGGCGCCCCTAAGTGTCAGCTATTTCTGATGAGGAGCTTTCTCAAGCTTACTGCAGATTTCCCAGAATCCACCAGACACCAGGGGATGGCAAACTAGTAGTTACCGTTTGCTGCGCGTTACCACATGCCAAGCACTGCTAAGCACGTCACGTGCACGATCTCATCTAATCCCCACAACAAATCTGTATGTAGGTACATCAATGTGCCCATTTTGCGGATGAGAAACCCTGAGGCTCAGACAGGTTGGACAATTTGCCCAAGGTTTTTCTGATTAAGCAGCAAACTAAAGTTTTGGATCACAGGTCTGGTACATTTTTGCTACCAGATAGTAAGAACAGTTCTTTTTGATGACAGAAATAATGCAGAGTTTTACTATGAGTGAAAAATGCAAATTCAAAGGATTTTAAGGTACTGCAACGTGAATAAGAATGGTTAAACCTGGTATCCGAAGTCTTGTGTGTTTTGGGGAGGGAACAGGTATACTCCTACATTGCCAATGAGCACAAGTAGCTTATTCTTTGAAGAAACACAATCTGGAAACAGGAATATTACAAATAAGTTCTTTCTAAGAGAAAAGTTGGAAAAAAATAAAAACCATTAAAAAAAAACAACAAATAAGAGTTGGAAAATCCCCAATGCCTAACGTACAGTTAAAAATTATTGTTTATAATAAAAATAAGACGTCATTATAAAAAAGCCCCAGTGAGCAAAAGGACAGAGTAGAAAATGAAGGTTCCCCTTCCGCCCCCACAATACCCAGTTCTACTCCCTCAGAGGTCACTTACCGTTGATAACAGTTTTGTGCATATACTTCCGGGTGCCTGTTGATTTTGAGTGTCCAATAATATGTAATTGGCTAAGCCATCCACGGTAGAGTAGCACAACGAGATATTGTTCCCTGGAAGCGAGTATATGAAGCAACGTTATGTAAAAATTACAAAATACAAGGACAACACACACTCACTGGAGCTACACAAAATCAGCTGCCTGAACCCTGATAAAAATGGGAAGAGATTGGCCTGATGGAGATGGCTGAATTTAATGCGTCTAAGGCTGGGGCGCCTGGGAGGCTCAGTCGGTTGAGCATCCGACTTCGGCTCAGGTCATGACCTCACGGTTTGTGAGTTCGAGCCCCGCGTCGGGCTCTGTGCTGACAGCTCGGAGCCTGGAGCCTGCTTCGGATTCTGTCTGTCTGTCTGTCTGTCTCTCTCTCTGCCCCTCCCCTGCTCACTCTGTGCCTCTTTCTCTCAAAAAAAAAATTAAAAAAACATTTAATGCGTCTAAGGCTGCCCGAGTTCACAAAAGGAAAAAGAAAAGAAAACAAGACCAACCACTGCGACGCCACACGGAGGGGAAGAAAATCTTAGAATTGAGACGTCTGGTCGGGTGGTGAGAGCACTGGGCCGGCTGCTTGGGAGCCCCGGGTCCCAGTCCCAGCTGTTGTGGGCCGTCCCTTCCCGTTTCTAGGCCCCAATATGCTCATCTGCAAAGGGGCCTCCTTAAATGAGGTCTAGGGACCTTCCGATGGTACAAAGTCTTTGTGTGCCAGAGGAAACATTAGGGCTGAAGAAATAGAATAACATAGAATAACATAGAAAGGTTGGAAAGAAAGGCATTGCTCCAGTGGGGCCACAAAGGGTGACCTGTCGGGCCCCTTCATTAAGAGGAACGATAATCTGTGTAAAACACAGTCCCTGATCTCAAGGAATCTAGTGCCTGGTGCTCTTGTCTGGCTGACTGAAACAATCGGCTGGGTCTAAGTCTGAAATAAAGTAAGCCGACCCCCCCCAGCCTGCTTTTTTTTTTTTTTAAAGGAGCGCCAGAAATCTTTTTGCCATCAGCCTCCTACTGTCCCTCCTCACATCACTGAGACTGTTAAACTATCTCACTCCCTTCCTTCTGTGGACCTTCATCTTAATTCAGGATCTTTAAAAAAATTTTTTTTATTTTGATTTGGAAGCTTCCTGTGCCCCAATAGCCAAGCCAAGGGGACTCCGTTGAATTGAACTTGTCGAATACCAACAGCATTCGAGGCCCCGTACAGCGAAGCAGGGCTGCGTTATGACTTCTGTGGGCCCGAGGCGCTAGTAAGATGCATGCTTGGGGACAGAAACATCTCCGAGGGGGTAGATAGGGATCTGAGGGGTCGGATGATCCTCGTGCCTGACCCGTTCCTCTTCTGAACTCACTTTCTATACCACCGATGGCTGCCGTGAGGCGAGTCTGCTTTTCAGAAACAGCTTGTGAAATCAGCCTCATTACATTTTGTTTTTCTTTTTGAGAGACGGAGAGACTGAGAGCCGGGGAGGGGCCGAGGGAGAGGGAGAGAGAGAATCCTAAGAGACTCCATGCCTAGCGTGGAGCCTGATTCGGGGGTTCGATCTCACGACCGTAAGATCACGACCTGAGCCCAAATCAAGAGTCGGAGGCTTAACCGACGGAGCCACCCAGGCGCCTTGCGGCCTCATTACCCTCTAGTCATACCTTTACGCGGAGTGGGCAGAACACATGTTCGAACCACTTTCTAATTATTCTCCAAGGAGCCAAACTTGCCTCCCAAGCCAGGGTCTGGACGGTCAGTGCCCACGCCGTGTGTGGCGGGCACGTACACCTACGCATCTGAGCGTGTGCCTCTCTGTGTTCCAGAGCCCGCTCTTAGGCGATGTCGCGTTATTGACTCATTTCGTGTCCGCTTCCCTGTTTCCCTCCTCCCGTGTGGAGTTGACTCCGGTGTGAGTCTTAACAGACAATGTTAAGAACGGATGACAGAAGCGGGGCTGTGACCCCCTACTGTTGTGCGCTGCCTTTGCCTAGAGGACTTGCATAGAAGCGTGCTTTTCGTTCTGAGTGCTCTTTTTCCCGTGAAACAGACTTGGGAGTATCAAGAACGCTGGGTGCACCACACACGGTTCATAGAGAGGAAAGACGTGGTTCACAGCTACTACTACCTCTACTGCGTACGCTGGAGCATCCCGACCGCTGTGAGACCCATGCTACAAGTCTCCGCCTCTGCCTACTTCACCGTCAAGATCACCAAAAACAAACCGCCAGTAAGCTCTTCCTTTTCTGCCCTGTTCACGTCGATGAGACTCCAATGAGAACAGAGACCTCTCTTGTCAAGGTCATCGATGACCTCTTTTTTTTTTTTTCTTTTCGGTACAACTTAATGGTTTCACAAACTAGTTCTCAACGGTTCCTTCTGTCCTCATCTTGCTTGGCCAATCTGTAGCACTTGCCCCGGCTGCGTACTCCCTTCTTCAGGAAGTGTTCCATTTGGCTGCTAGAACACCATACTATCCTGGCCTTGCGCCCGCCTCACCGACCATTCCTTCTCAGTCTCTCCCGGCCTCGAGCCTCTCCTCTAGACTCATTTCCTTGGGGATCTTATGGTCTCCGGGCTCCAAATGCCACCTCTGGCTTACGATTCCCAAATGTGTATCTCCAGCCCAGACCTCTGCCACTGTTTAATACACATCTCACTTCTTGTATCCCAAACTGAACTTGCCATTTTCCCTTCCCAACCTGACCTACCTGCAGACATCTCATCTCGGTTCACGGCCCACATCCTTGGCATCACCTTTGACTTTCGCATCCCTGATGCAACACACTAGGAAGTCCTGTTGGCCCTATCATCAGAAACGGGTCCTGAATCCAACAATTTCTTACCACTCCACTTTTACCACCTTGGTGCAAGACCCCATCGACTCTTACCAAGATTATTTCAATGGCCTTCTAACTGGTCTCTCTGCTTCCACCCTTGCCCTCGTCGTGTATCTTTTCAACCCAGCGGCCGCCAGAGTGAGCCTTGTGAAATGAATTTATGTCACTCCTCTGTTTACAATGTGTTTCTCAAACTTCCAAGCACATGCAAATTAATGGGGGATCTTGTCGAAAGAAGGTTCCGATTCAGCAGGTCTGGGGTAGGGCCGGAGATTACTAACAAGATCCTAGGCGGTGCTGATGCCACAGGTCCACAGAGCACAATTTGAGTATTGAGGGCCTACAAGGCCTTGCGTGACCTAGTCCCTTGTTATTTCTGCTTTTTTCCCTCTCCTCCTTCTCCTCCTCCCTCAGTTACTCTCCTCTAGCTACTGTGATCTTGCTATTCTTTAACAACCCAGGTATAGTCCCACCTCTGCGCCTCTGCATTTGCTGTTCCCTCCTACTGGACCGCTCTCCCCTTGGTATGTGCATATCCTGCTCTCACCTCCTAGACCACACTTTGTAACACTTTATTACCTTCTGATAGTCTACGTAATTGCTTATCTTGTTATGGCCTGCTCCCCCTACCAGAATGTGAGTTCCACAAAGGCAGGAATGTTTGTCTTGCTGTAAAACGAGGCCTGGCAAACAGTAGGCACTCAGTAAATACTTGAAGGAATGACTGCCTGTAGCCACCATGTAGACGATGAATATGAAATATTGATAGCTAGTGTGAAAGGAGTTAAAATAACACCCATGAATCTAGGGCTCGGGTCATCAGAGGAGCAGGGCTCGTACCAAGCCTAATGCCCGGAACACAGCACACATAAAAATGTCATTTCTCCCCTTGTCTTCCATCCTTTCACAGAAGTTATCTGAGGCTTCGTCTGACCCTCGAGCTTTATATATGGCTACACAGTGAGCCAACTATGTCTTATGTTTATCCCAGCCTAGTACAAACTTACCTATTTGAACCTGCAGTAATGTAAAAAGGTAAAGTAGGTGGAGCTCTCCCTTCCCCTGGTCATATATCCTGCCATCAGCTGTCTTGCTAAGTGGCAAGGTTGGAGATTGGAAAGGAAGGCTGGCGGAGGTAAGACCATGATCAGTGCCCATGCACTGAGTGCTTAGGAGAAGGGCCCTTGATTAGAATTCCAAGTATAATTTTGGAAGGGAGAATGGGTGGGGGCCCCTGAGACAATTTTACACCCTACACTTTTATGTGGCTTTAAAAACGTTTTCAAACTTGTTTACCTATATTACTTCATTCTTACTCCATTCCTAAGAGGGAAATACGGCCAACTGAGTAAAGTGGAACATGTAAAGAAGGTAAATGACTATTCATGAAGAACACAAGCCTGTCCTGACTTGTTTTCAATTTTTATGGAGATTCTTTAGGTTATTTGTTGCCAAAAAGATCTTTTGGGGAACAGAGATTTGAAGTGACAAAGAACCGATAGACATCCCGATAAGGAGGGTAAATTCTAGAAACTGAAGAGTATACATATATGGACAAGGGTAGGGATGGAAGGAAGTATGAGTTGGTATGATTGGTCTAGGCTAACAGTTGCCCTTTTCTCTCTTAGGATATGCCCATTGAGGTCTCTTACATCTTTGAGGGCCATTCGTTAGTCCACAGGTAACGAACAGTTGGAGGCTTTTTTTTTTTTCTCATAATCTCTACCCCCAACGAGGCTAGAACTCAACATCTCGAGATCAAGAGTCGCATGCTCTACTGACTGAGCCACCTAGGCGCCCCTAGACACTTATTTTTAAAAAGGTGGTGGGAAAAGGTCATCACACCCCAGGAACTTAGCAGGCCCATAGCCACAGATAACTCATGTAATGGTTACTTTTCTTCTTTGAACCACCTACCCCATTACGATGGGCTAAAAGTAGGATTCTGCCCTTGTTCTAGAAAAACTTTTTTAATGGCTTGGTTTTCAGTAATTAGAAACTTGAGGACTAGTTGCTGAAGTAGGGTGGGAACAAAGTGGGTCATGTCTGTTGTTTCTATGGGAAACTTCACAATCACATGGAAGTTAAGTCCTATATAATAATCTTTTATTTGTACAGGACCTCTTTTAAAGAATCTTTCCATATCAACGCAATGCTTTTATTGATTGGGTCTATGGAATAGAGACAACCTTCACTCCCCACCCCCAAAAGACTTTTTGCTTACTAGGAATGTAACAGAATAAACAGGGAATCCCTGTCTCAATGTTTTGTTTTATTTTAAAAGGTTTTAGTATGTTTGTTTTTCTTCCTCTGCAGACCAGGAATGACTCGCTTTCGAGAAAAATGGCTGAGGGACATTATTGAGGCCAAAAGTATTTTAATGGAGTCAATTGCCTTCTAATTCAATGGTGTCTAATTCCTATAGAATGTTTTAGGATTGGATTTCTAATCACAATGTATTAAAAATACGATACTGCACATCAAACCACAGAATGTTTATTGAATAATAAACTTTTGGCAAACAATCCAACTGTATTTTTTTTTTTTTTTGCATTCATTCATTTTCCATTTGGCAACTTCCATCACATTAGCAGAGTAACCAGTAAGTTGTTTTCCATTTTCTAAATGGTTTTTCCCATCACTACCTGTATTGTATCACTTAGTCTTAACAGGTATAGAAGCCAAGTTTAGAGATTTGTAAAATTCACCTGTCAGACTAAACTGAGATGGACACTTGGCTGCTTGTTCCCCCATATGAGCCCAATTCTCTAGTGCACACATACCTCTTTATGGGCATAACTGGGGAAAAGAAAAGTGGTGGTAGTTCTACAGCTCATAATATTTCCCTACTCACAGACCCCTTCCTTCACTTACTGTGAGTAAGTTAAATAATACATTCGGAAACTCTGAAACCGGGCATGCCGCCTACTGCAATACAGCATCACAACCGTGACGGCAACAGGGTGGCCTGAGGACAGGAGGCAATAAAACAGGGAATGTTCGATAGCCACCCTTACTTTTTCTTCTTCCCAGCCTAACACCAGATCATCACTTGTTCTTACCATCCCTATGAGGCCGTCTTACCTGGCTGTAAAGTTTTAAAACACCAAAGACAAGATAGCATGACAGGTGATTACTTACAAGTACGTCAGAATACGTATTTACGTAGATAAGCACTGGAAGGGAACACAGAATACTAAAGGCAATTGATGTGGTAAGACTGTGGGTAATATTTTTCTTCTTTTTTTAACTCTTACATTTGTGCAACAGATACAAAAGGAGGGAAGATCTGATCAGAACAACAGGCAAGGAGGTGGAAAACTAGATAAGTCTCCCTGAAGAATAAAACATAAATTTCAAACACAACACCCCTCCTATTTGATTTATGGCTCAGATGACTAAGCACAGTTTGAAGCAGTAACTCTCATGAGCTCAAAATAAAATACTTTTAGCCCTTTTCTTCTTCCCTCCTCTTCCCCAAAGAACACGCTACTGAAGCTGTTCTTTGGTAGATCTTTCCTGAACAAACCCCTGGTGAAAGAAATGAAAAGTTCTGAAATACATTAGTATATTTTTTTCATTTAGTCAACAAGCATTTGTTGACTATCTAGTCTGTGGAGGAGACAGGAGAATCCAATAAAAATCCACAATAATCCTAGATCAGAGCTGTTGCATTTAAACTACCTTGCCTACTGAAAATAAGAGTGTCAACTCATTCAGTCTCTAGGAACCAGTAATAAAAAATAATGTTCTTAGAGAACAAAATTCTTGAGTAGGGATTATAAATTTCGGTTTTATTACACAGGAAGTAAATGGATTACAACTCATAAATTTGGAAACTTAGTTTTCTTTTGTCTTTTGGAAGGAAGAGATTTACTAGGTTAGGCAGCGGCAACGATAAACAGAAATCACTTCAGATTCAGGGGTCATAAATGTTGCTACACGCCAAATGGTTTAGCTGTGGGTTAAAGGTAGACACTTTCCTAGAATATATGTTAGATAGTAAAACTTTTTATCTATACTTTGAAATACGACTGCCTTATTTTAAAACTTTGGAAAAAAACACTTTCAACTATTACAAGGAGAAAGGGCATTTTATAAGCTCAGAGTTAGAACTTCCCCATCCCCCAGGTAATTTAGATTTATCCTAGACACGTAACAACACAGCTCAAAACAAACTTAACAAAAACAGCCAAAACTTCCCTTGTCCCCTTTCCCCTTCACTCTTGTGACCTAACAACTCAAACTGAACAAAATAACGGAAGAAAAAGATCATGAACTAGTCCCAGAATTTTCCATTTCTCCCAAACTTAAAAGTCAACAGTAGCCATAAAAAGTGATAAAGTGAGGAGTTCTATATACAAAGTTAAACTGAATGACAGATGTAAAAAATAAACTGAAAGGTTTAACAATGTTTAAAATAAAATATGCTTATTACACAAAGGACAGACTTAAAATACGTTTACTATCATTTTAGCTTCATCCTTACGAAACAACGATGTTAAAAACAATACTTCGTTAAATTTTTTCCTATGAAACTCCTAACTGCAGTGGACTCCCATTCATTTCCAGTATTCAAATAATGACCTAAGCACAACTTAGATGGAAATAATGTACTCACACTGGCACAACAGTAGACTTCCTAACATTTTATACTCGGAAGAACCATTTTTAAGTAAACCTTTAAGAATTTAAAACACTAATGTTCACGTCTTCAACTCAGTACGTCTGTGGGTTAGTTTGCTTTTTGGCTTGTTTGTTGGATTTGGGGATAGAGAGGTAGGGATTGAAAACAAAATACATTATTTCCAGGGCGGACTATGTATTATATAGGTCAATTTTCGAATTCCAGGTTTCCTCTTTTCAGCAATGCCTTCATCTTATTAACACAAGTGGCCTCCCGTATGTTTCTATCAAGACCATTTATAACACATTCAACAGAGAGAAATGATTAATTTCCCACAAGTTCAGTTGGAGTGGGGGTAGGGGTAAGGGTGGAGGGTGGGCACGATATAGAGCTAAGAGTAGCACTGGCCCATGGTGTGAGAGTTAAGTTTCTTGTCTTATTGACACTTCCTCTCAATGCCACCTCCCCGAATACAGTATGATCTCATTCGTAATTTGGATTTTTAAATCAGAAAGTTATTACGGTCAATCCAAAAATAACCCAAAGATCTTGCTAAAATTATATCAATAAGCAGCTTTTTATTGAAGGACTAAAAGAATTAAATAGAAGGCACAGTAGCACTGTAAAGCTTTTTCATTTTTCAGATCATAATAATCTTTTTGTATGCATATGTGGAATCCAGACTTTTTTTTGTTGTTAAAAATGTCTGCTGAACAATCAGAAAATCCTTATTTGTCATCTTTCCCTTTAGTTTTTCGGTATACCATCTCTCGAAAACTGGCCAGAATCTTGTTTTCTCTCTTTCGCCTCTCTTCTTGGTTAAAGGACGCCAGGGCTCTCTTCTCATCAGCACTATAGATCTGGTTCTCTTTCCGCAGTCGCACGGCCTCCATTCGGCGATGCCTGGAGATAATTTTATTTTTGGCTTAATTTCTCAGTAATTATTCTTATAGTACTTCCCCACTAATCCTGTCTTAATACAGAGAGGCCTAGTTAAAAAACTGACCGACAGAAATTGTTTTGGTCATGGGTCGGATATTCAAAAGATCATTCATTTTATCTGCCGATGTGTCCTTTGATTCGTTTGTAGTATTCAAATAATGATCTGATGCTCTGTCAACATCACGAAGGTTATCAACTTCAAATACTAAGGGCGTAAAAACAACCAAGACTAGCAAACTATTAAACTTCCTATGTGATATGTGGAATTTACCTTTGGGGAACTGACAGTAAGACAGAAGAAAGATTTAACTTGTCATCGATCAGGTGGAACTTCCTCAGGGTTCTAATTTATCACACAATCAAAAGAACCAGGTCTAATACTACAATAGAATTTGAGGAATTTCGCGAGTGGATTTAATAACTTCCTTAGAATCCAGTAGCAGCTCAAAGAAAAGAAGGGATTTAGCACAAGGGCCAAATAAGGAACATGGGGGGCTGGGGCTGAGGGAAACTATTGTATCGTCTTCAAAAGGTCTCCTTGCTTAGAGAGAAAACTTCAAGAAACTCTTTTATGTATATGTAAACCAACCCTACACAATCGGTTTGCGATCAGGCTTGAGCTATGTCTAGAAAAGTAGAGAAAACTGAGTAAGGAAAAGGGGAGAACCATTTCAGGTTAGTGTGAAGGTGGGGGAGCAGCAGGATGGAAAGACAAGGAGATGACAATGTATTCAAGGTCGCTCAGGGTACGGTGAGTTTATTTGGAACACAAAGTGCTATGTGAACAATGCTATAAAACATCTATGTACCCGTCTCCTAGTACGTGGGAAAGATGTTCTCTTGGGTATCTAGGAATAGAGTTGTCAGGTCATAAAGTATATGAATGTTCAACTTCCCAAGATGATAGGAGACTTTTCCAAAGTGGCGGTACCAATTTATATTACCACTAGCGATATTTAAGAGATCCTGTAGATCCACATCTTCTCCAGTGCTTGGTATTGTTAGAACTTTGAACTTTCGTCTATCAAATAGATGTAAAATGGTATTTCGGTATGTTCTTGATGTCTGTTTCCAATGATAACGAACATCTTTTTATGTATGTGTAAGCCATATATTTTTCTTCTTCTAACAAATGCTTGTTTGTGTCATTTTCCCATTTTTCTTTTGGGTTGTTTATAGGTATTTAAATCGTCTCAATACTATCAGTTCTAAGATCTTGTCCCAGCTTGAAACTTGTCTTTTTCCTTAAGTGGTGTCTTTTGATGAACAAAAGTTGTTACTTTTAACCTAGGCAAATTTATCACTATTTTATTTTATGTTTAAGAAGCACTTTCCCACCCCAAGATCTATTAGATATCTACTCCTATTTTATACTAAGTGTTAAGTTGTTTTGACATTTAAGTCCTTTATCTAGCTGCACTTTTTTTTAAGTTTATTTATTTATTTTTGAGAGAGAGAGAGAGAGACATAGGGAGGGAGGGTAAGAGAGAACCCCAAGCATGCTCCATGCTGTCAGCACAAAGCTGACACGGGGCTACATCCCGCAAACTGTGAGATCACGACCTGAGCTGAAAGCAAGAGTCGGACGCTCAGCAAACTGAGCCACCCAGGCGCCCCTGCACTGATTTTTAAATATGGTGATGCAGGGTTCTACTTTCATCTTTTTCCAAATGGATAACCATTTTTCTCCTGCTCCATTTACTGACAGTTCTTTCTTTCCCCAATGATTTGACACACCATCTCTTTCATATAACTTAAGTTCCACACATGTATGGCTCTGCCTCTGGGCTCTGTATTTTATTCCACTGAACAATTCATTTGTTCCCCTGTGCTTTCTAAAGTTCTGTAAATTTCTTAAGTCCTCATATCTGGGATGGCACATCTTATCTTCCTGTTCTGCTTCTTCAAAGGTGACTGGGCTATTCTCAGCCCTCTAGTCTAACTTATAAAACATTAAGTTTCACATAAAACTCTGTTGTGATTTTGACTAGAACTGTACTGAATCTACAGATCAGTTTGGGAAGAACTGACAACTTTATATAATGCCTTCCTCTTTAATGTCTCTTAATAATGTCTTATAGTTTTCTCTATAGATGTCTTAGACATCTTTTGTTAACATTTATTCCTAAATCCTTAATGTTCTCTGATACTATTCTAATGTTGGTTTCTTTTTATTTAATTACATTCTCTAATTGTTTCCTGGTACATAGGAATGCAATTCATTTTTATGTATTAACCTTACATTGAACCATTTATTAAACCCTCCTATTATTTAGAATCATCTGGATTCTTAAGGATTTTCTATGGAAAAAAAGTCATATCATTCACAAAAAATGACAGTTATATCCTCCTTTCCAATGCTTATGACTCATTTCTTTCTGTCTTACTGTGCTAGTCCTCAGAATTCCAAGATTCTGGAGTAGCTTCAGGTGTTCTGCAAACATTTGCCTCCAACTTTATTTTAAAATATTTAACTATTTTTAAAAGTTTATAAAGTTTTTAAAAATCCGAAATTCAGGTTGATCTTGGTACTGATGCCCTGTTAGTTCACTCGAATCATTCTTCTTCGTACTTTGCTTTTTCTTCCATGATTTTATTTTCATTTCCCTATGCTGAACCTGATGTCTGTCATAATCGTTTTCTGCTCTTCATTCTCAGAGTCCACAGAGAATTAGAGACTCCACATCCTCTGACTCTACAGAGAACTAGAGGCAAACTCAGAAAACAGGAAACACTGTCTCACGAAAATGATTTCCTCCTACCAGAATGCCACATTCTTCATGGAGCAGTGTTAAGTGACTGAATTAACTATATCCTCTAGAAAACAAAACTATCTGTACCAAAATACAGACTAGGAAAGGACACTGGAAAGACTGATGCTTTGAAGTTGGAGAGATAGCTGATTTTGAGGCTGGGTTGCACACATAGTTGCAACTTTAGACAACCATGTTTATACCAATAAACCAGTAAAACCAGTATTATATAAACCAAATAAAACCAGTATTAAACCAAAATGGTTTATGTAAACCAAATAAAACCAGTATTAAACCAAAATGTATACTCTACTTTTCATTAGGAATGATCACTTAATGAAAATCAATTACCAAAATACAATTATGATAGTGAGAAAGGAAAAGATCTAATCATGGAAACTGACCTCGATGCCAATAACTTACCTGCTACCACTCATTACATAACCCGAGCATTCAAATGATGCAATTTCTTCACTTGTCAAGCCAATTTCACCTCTTCTTGGGATACGTTTCCCAGCTTTTACGTATTCAGCCATAGCTGCACCCTCACCAGGCAACAGTGCATGGCCATAGCTACAAAGTGATTCAGAATTCAGAAAAGTTCATTATAAAAAACTCATCATCTAAAGAGAGCACAAAAACATCTCTCAGAAAACAGCACAAGAATAACAGTTGCTGGGCAGCAGCAGGCTGGGAAGCCCAATGTGAATTACTTTAATTAGTGAACTTTGCACTCTGACCTACATAACTAACCCAGAAATAAAGACATGCTTTGGAAGAACAAAAGAACTGAAATGAGTGAGTACAGATTCATGGTTTACAATTATGGATCAATTTATGTCTATAAGCACTGCCTTTACAGCTTCTGCCCCCAGCTAATTCCTTTCCCCTTCTTTCCCTTTAAAGAAAAAAAAAGAGAAATATCTCAAATTAACATACTTTTTAGGCTTATAACCAGTAATAATGCTATCCAGTAACTATTATCTATTAACTTTTATTTGAGGGGACTTTAAAAACTACCATCCCGGAGAGAGCCAAAGCATAAGAGACTCTTAAAAACTGAGAACAAACTGAGGGTTGATGGGGGGTGGGAGGGAGGGGAGGGTGGGTGATGGGTATTGAAGAGGGCATCTTTTGGGATGAGCACTGGGTGTTGTATGCAAAGCAGTTTGACAATAAATTTGGTATATTAAAAAAATAATAATTAAACTCAAAGCTTAGAATACAAAAATAATTTCTGTTCTTGTGGAATTTACATCCCAACAAGGACATAACTGCAATACAAGGTAGAACACATAAAACAACACACAAAAGAAACAGAAAATACTTTGAGGACGAAAGGGTTAAAGAAGGGTAGGAATCATATCTACTTGTGGAGGGAAGGTACTGGGAATCAGCACATGATCCCTCCTTTTGAAAGGGGTTTTAAAAGATGGTAAGGATTTTGACAGGAAGAAATTGGAAGTAGTAAAGAAACTAGGGCTGGGAAAAAAAGGGAAGGCATGTTGGGGGAAGCATAAGGTAAACAAGGCATGATGTGGAAAAGTGCACAGCAAATGCAGGAAGTTTTAGTTCCGCTCACTTGGAACCTGGGGTGTAAATAAAGGAGTAGAGGGTGATAGGGTTGGAAAGGTAAGTTAGGGCCATACTTTGATGAAGGGACTTTAGTTATTTTAAATACACACTTACTTCAAAGGTTTATCATCCTGAGAGGCAAGTGTTTTTGGAGCCTCTGGGCCAATTAAGTCTGAGGGTTCTTCAGGCTCTGCAGGAAAGATGTTCAGAAACAGATTCACATTTTGACTAATCAGTTAATTTAATGTGTTTTTTGTTTTTTGTTTTTTTTGGAGAGAGAGAGAACGTATGCGTGCATGAGCAGGGAAGGGGTAGAAAGACAGGGAGAGCATCTTAATCATGTTGGGCATGGAGCAGCCCAACACAGGGCTCGATCTCACGACCGACTGACATGGGGTTCGATCTCACAAATGTGAGATCACGACTGAGCCATCCAGGCACCCCATGTTAATTTAATGTTTTTTATCTGTTCTGAGTCAAAGTCTACCAGAAGAACCTACTTGATCGATCCTTCCAGGGATTCTCCAGAAACTCTTCTTGGGAATCTTTAGAGCTTGAATCACTGGAATCTTTTCTATTCTTCTTAGACTTCTTTTTCTTGTATTTCTTCCTGTAATGATTATAATTTTATACAAATACAATTAATAGCCCCACATTAAAGGGAATCTCATTTTTTAAGGCAATGAAAGACTGATGAAAATATTTAAATTTTCAGCTCATTAAAATTTTTAGAGAATTTTAATTAAAAAATCTTAACTTATTTAACCAACTCATGTTTCACCATAAAAAAGATCCCTCAAGGGAACAATGAAATACAGTTCTCATGTTGTAGAAAGATAACAAAGCGGTTTAAAAACCAGCTCTTACCAAGTTGAGCATCAATAATTTGAAGTGTAATGGATTAAAATACGTCAGATATGTCTGAATCCTTGGGTTCATAATGATACTAAAAAAGTCCAAATCATTATTTTGAAAATTCATAAAACAAAAGAAGTTTTTTAAAAAAGTAATTATCTTGCCTTTACTATACAAACTGTACTTCAGGGCAACCAAATAGTTGATGAGGGTTGATTTCTCTTATAAAATTATTCTACCTAAGAAAGCCAGAATTACACTATCACCACTTTGCAATCCCTAATGAAATAAGGGATCTACGCAATGACCATCCATGGCTATTAATAGGACAAAAAGAGACAATCAGACATTATCTGCCTCCTGATGAAGTATGCACCACCTATGAAGTATGTGTGCCAAAGACTCAAATCTGAACCTTATCAAGTCTCTAGACCTTACTATCAAAATATATGAAATATAGAGGACAGAGAACATGTTACAAAGCACACAATTAAAAATATAATCAGGGGTGTCTGGCTGGCTCAGTCAATGGAGCATGTGACTCGATCTCAGGGTCGTGAGTTTGAGCCCCACACTGGCTATAGAAATTAGTTAAAAATAAAGTCTTTAAAAATAAGACTTTTAAAAAACAGAATCAGGGGCACCTGGGTGGCTCAGTTGGTCAAGTGTCCAACTCTTGATCTCGGCTCAAGTCATGATCTCATGGTTTGTGAGATCAAGCCCCATGTCAGGCTCCATCCAAACTGAGCTTGGAGCCTGCTTGGGATTCTCTTGCTCCCTCCCAGGCTTGTGTTTGTGCTCTCTCTCTCAAAATAAATACTTAAAAGTACAGTCAGCAAAACCCATACTACAGGAAACTCTACAGGTAAATGATATGGTTTTTAAAAAAGTAAACAGAAAGAACAAAAATGGAAGGGAATCAATTGATTTAAAGAGGTGTAAGAGACATACCGATAATCACAATTTATGGGCATCATGTATTTATTTATTTATTTTCTATTTTTTTATTTTATATTTGAGAGAAAGAGAGAGAGAGAGAGAGAGAGAGAGAGAGTGAGTGAGTGCACGAGCAGGGGAGCAGCAGAGAGACAGAGACAGAATCTGAAGCAGGCTCCAGGCTCTGAGCTGTCAGCACAGAGCCCGACACGGGGCTTACCCCACCAGCTATGAGATCATGACCTGAGCCAAAGGTGGATGCTTAACCGACTGAGCCACCCGGGTGCCCCTATGGGCATTATTTAGACCCAGATATGAATACACTGTAATAAAAATCTGCTGAGAATTGAGGAATTATTGCTAAATTTCTTAGGCATGATAACAGCTCTGTAGTTATGATTTTCTCTATCTTTTAGAGAAACATGCTAGATTATGGACAAAATGACATCTGGGATTGGTTCTGAAATAATGGGGGGTGGGCAGTGGAGATTGCCAAAGAGTTAAGGCTAGGTGATGATTATACAGGGTATCATTATACTATTTTATTTATCATTATTTACTTATAACTTTATGTAATTTTATATATATTTTAACTTTTCCATGATAAGAATTGAAGAGAAAAACTGACGATCTGTGTTTTTTCTTCTTTTCCTTTTTCTTGGCTTTCTTTCCTCTTCTTTTTGTATCTTCATCTGCAAATTAAAGCATATTTTAATTAAAAACAAAAACTTAACTCTAAAACCCTAGTAATTTTGATTAAATATCCTATTGCTGCCCTATTTGCTGTTACAGAGAAATTTATCAATTCAAAAATTTATTGCTACTCATCAAAATATGTGCTAGGCACCAGGGACACAGGAATTAAAGTCATACTAAGCCTTCAGTGATAGAGGTGTTATTATTAACTTCACTGTGTGAGATAATAGTATGGTGATAAGTAGGAAAATGTCATTTTTTAGAGATGTACACAGAAATTTTTAGGGTGGCAGTATGATATTTCTACTTTACTTTGAATATCTCAACAAAAAAGATGATATTTAAAGCAAATGTCAAAATACTAATCCCACGAACCGTGAGATAATGACTTGAGCCGAAGTCAGAAGCTTAACCGACTGAGCCACCCGGGTGTCCCACTAGTTTTTTTTTTTTAACGTTTATTTATTTTTTGAGAGAGAAAAAGTGCAAGCAGAGGAGGGGCAGAGACAGGAGGACAGAGGATCCAAAGCAGGCTCCGTACTGACAGCAGAGAGCCCAATGTGGGGCTCAAACTCACAAACCGCGAGATCATGACCTGAGCCAAAGTCGGACACTCAACCGACTGAGCCTCCCAGATGCCCCAGGCTAGTTCTTTTTAAAGTCAGTTTTATTACAAAAGCACTGCATGCCCGCTGTTGAAGTGAGGAAGGCACGCCGCACGCAGGGAGAGACTGGCATCACAGGCAGATGGACTTCTGTACCAAGTAACAGAAGCGAGAGAAAGAACACGGACTACTGAGGAGACGGAAAGCACGTCTCAGGCTACAGAGGACGCTGCAAGAGTGACAGGGCACGTGTGATTAGACAGGGAGCCAGCAGGGTCCAAACTTCACCCTGAAGGCCACAGAGAGCCACTGAAGGATTGTAAGTAGGGGACAGACACGCTCACACTTGTGCTCTAAGGAAGTTCGCTCTTCCAGCAGTGAGGAAGAAAAGTGACAACGGGGGCCAGGAAACCCAGGTGACATCAGAGGAAAAGACACCTTCATGTCATGTGTCCCCAGAGGTGGCACCCTCTGTCAATCATCAGCCAGGAGAGGGCACAAAAAGGTGGCTTTTTGAGAGGCACCACCCCACAGGGGGTGTCTTCCATAAACCAGCTGCTGGCCCGAAAGGGTCCTTTATGATGTGCCTTTTTATTTATTTATTTATTTTTAATTTTTTTAATGTTTATTTATTTTTGAGAGAGAGAGAGAGAGAGAGAGAGAGAGAGAGAGAGAGAGAGATGGAGTGTGAGCAGAGGAGGGGCAGAGAGAGGAGACACAGAATCTGAAGCAGGCTCCGGGCTCCGAACTATTAGCATAGAGCCCGACGCGGGGCTTGAACTCATGAACCACAAGATCATGACCTGAGCCGAACTCAGATGCTTAACCGACTGAGCCCCCCAGGCGCCCCTATGATGTGCCTTTTTGAAAACGGCACCGAGGTGCCCACCGAGCGTGAGGATGACACACAAGGGCCGCTCCTCGGGGCCGACGCGGCCCTATGGCTTGCTCGCTGCCACACGTCTCCCAGCCCAACCTCGCCCCGGTTCTCTGCCACACGCCTTGTGCAGCCACACACAGCCAGTCGGGAGCCACGCTGCTCAGGCTTGAATCCCAGCTGTGCGACCCCGAGTGCCGCGCTTACCAGCTGCTCTGGGCCCCGCGTCCCCGGCTCTAGGACACATTCTACAGTTACCGCGCGGGGCAAGCAGCGACAACGAACACCGAGCGCTTGGCAGGGTGCCTGGCACGGAGGCAGCGAGTGTTCCACAACTCTTGGCTGCCGTTATCGCGTTTAAGAACCTTCTTCGGAAATAAATTCTAAGTAGAATGAGTCGTGAAGCCAGGCTTGCAGAGCGATGCCGGCCTTCTTACCACTGGAGTCCGTTTCAGAGTCAGAGTCACTGTCGCTGTCTGAATACTTCTTGCGTTTTCTTTTAGATGATTTTTTCTTTCTCTTTTTCTTGGACCTTTCTTTTGAATGACTAGACTTCCTCTTCTTCTTCTTCTTCTTTTCTTCTATATAAAACACGGACATAAAATTAACTTCTAAATATTATGATTATCAATTTTAATGTATTTGAAATACTGATAAAGAACAAATGATAGGCAATTTGAGTAAAAGTGAAATATATTCAGCTATTTATAAACACTTTTTTCAACTTCTCAATTAAAAAGCTCTGTATTTTAAAAATACCTTCTGAAGTAGAAGCTGAAGTAGTGCTTTTCTTTGGCTCATCATCCTCTACTGGTGTGTGTTCATCAGAGCTGAATTTAAAGAAGACGGTTATAAGAATCAGAAAAGTGATAAAATGAGGAATATAAAAATATGGAATTAAAAATTTTGGGGGTGCCTGGGTGGCTCAGTCCATTAAGCATCTGACTCTTGGTTTCGGTTCAGGTCATGATCTCACAGTTCATGAGTTTGAGTCCGCATCGGGCTCTGTGCTAACAACAGGGAGCCTGTTTGAGATTCTCTCTCTCTCCCTCTCTGCCCCTATCCTGCTCACTCTCTATCTCTCTCTCTGTCAAAATAAGAGATAAAAAAAATTTTTCAGTGATGACACTGATTGTCCAAGAACCATTAAAAGCAAACACTGAAATAACTTGGTAAGGGTATAGTTTGAGGGTCTATCACATTCAAAATAATATAATAATCACTTACATTTGCATAATGCTTTAGAGTTTACAAAACACTATTCAAACTGAAAGCAATATGTACGATTTATATTTTCAGAAGAAATCACAGGGCAAATGTATGGAACCATAAGGAAAGATGGAAAAAACTAGAGACAGGAAGGCTAAAGGAAGACTTCATGATTTTAATCTCAGTGCATAAAGGACATATGGTAGAACAGCAACCGTTCTGTCTCCCCAGAGCAATTAGAACCTAACACACTACAAGATACAGAGATTTAATTCTATTGTAGATAATTCTGAAAATGAATATATTAAAATTCTATAATAGTTTAGAAGAGAAGTTTTCATAGCATATAATCTTTTTAAAAAAGTTTTATTTGGGGCGCCTGGGTGGCTTAGTCAGTTAAGCGTCCGAGTTCAGCTCAGGTCATGATCTCACACTCCATGAGTTTGAGCCCCGCATCAGGCTCTGTGCTGACAGCTCAGAGCCTGGAGCCTGCTTTGGATTCTGTGTCTCCCTCTCTCTCTGCTCCTCCCTTGCTCATGCTCTGTCTCTCTCTGTCTCAAAAATAAACAAAAAACATTAAAAAAATTTTTTTAAAGTTTATTTATTTTGAGAGAGTGACAGACATATAGAGAGCATGAGAGGGGCAGAGAGAGAGAGAGAGAGAGAGAGAGAGAGAGAGAGAGGATCCCAAGCAGGCTCCACACTGTCAGTGCAGAGCCTGACTTGGGGCTCAATCCCACGAACTGTGAGATCATGACCTGAGCCAAACTCAAGAGTCATATGCTTAACCAAATGAGCTACCCAGGTGCCCCTATCATATAATCTTTTAATCTGAAGATCACATCTGGAATAATTTAGGTATTGCCTGGAAAATTATTTTTAGGGTTCTTTCCAACTCATTCTTTCAGTTCAGATTCTTTGAACATTTTCCAAGGTATCTATAAGAACAAGTTTCAGATAATAATGCTATCACTGTCACAGAATACAAGTTTACCTGTCAAGCACATTGTTTCAACTCAAAGTAGACACAGATAGAGGAGAGGGAAGAAGAACCTCATGAACAGCACCAAAGGGGACAAAAATAAGGAAAAAAATAATTAGGCCTTCAGATATTGTATTTTTTAATTTTAATTTTATTTTTGAGAGAGAGAGAGAGTACACACATGCAAGCAGGGGAGGGGCAGAGAGAGGGGAACAGAGGATCTGAAGTGGACTCTGCGCTGACAGCAGCGAGCCCAACAAGGGGGTTGAACTCACGAACTGTGAGATCATGATCTGAGCCAAAGTCAGACACTCAACCAACGGAGCCACCTAGGTGCTCCCAGGTACTATTTAATACAAGAAAACTAACTAGGGGCACCTGGCTGGCTCGGCTGGTTGAACATGAGAGTTTTGATCTCGCCATTGTAAGTTTGAGCCCCATGCTGGGTGTAAACATTTCTTTTTTCTTTTCTTTTTTTAATTTTTTAAACACTTATTCATTTTTGAGAGACACAGAGACAAAGCGTGAGTGGGGGAGGGGCAGAGTGAGAGGGAGAAACAGAATCTGAAACAGGCTCCAGGCTCTGAGCTGTCAGCACAGAGCCTGACGTGGGGCTTGAACTCATGAACCATGAGATCATGACCTGAGCCGAAGTCAGATGCTTAACCGACTGAGTCACCCAGGTGCCCCTGGGTGTATACATTTCTTAAAAATAAAATATTGGGGGGAGCCTAGGTGGCTTAGTCAGTTAAGCGTCTGAATTTGGCTTGGGTCATGATCACACGGTTCACGAGTTCAAGCCCTACATCGGGCTGTCTGCTGTCAGCATAGAGCCTGCTTTGTTGGATCCTCTGTCCCCTCTCTCTCTGTCCCTCTTCCTCCTCAAAAATAAACATTAAACAAAAACCTTGGGGGGCACTTGGGTAGCTTAGTCAGTTGGGTGTCTGATTCTTGATCTCGGCTCAGGTCACAATCTCACGATTTATGGGTCTGAGCCCTACATCAGGTTCCTTGCTGGTAGCGTGGAGTCTGCTTGGGTTTCTGTATCTCCCTCTCTCTGCCCCTCTCCTGCTCTTTCTCTCTCTCTATCAAAATAAATAAACTTCATTTTTTTAAAGTTTATTTACTTGTTTGAGAGAGATAGACACAGCATAAGCGGGGAGGGGCAGAAGGGGGAGAGAGAGAATCTCAAGCAGACTCTGTGCTGTCAGTGCAGAGCCTGATGCGGGGCTTGAACTCATGAACCATGAGATCATAAGACTTGAGCTGAAACCCAGAGTCTGACACTTCACCGACTGAGCTACCCAGGCGCCCCACGCCTATTGATACCAGCTCAGGTCCTGATTTCACAGTTGTGAGATCAAGCCCCCTGTCAGGCTCTGCACTGGCAGCACGGAGCCTGCTTGGGATTCTCTCTCTCTCTCTCTCTCTCTCTCTCTCTCTCTGCCACCCCTCAAAATAAACAAACATTAAAAAAAAAAAAAAAGAGGGATGCCTGGGTGGCTCAGTTGGTTAAGTGTCCAACTCTTGATTTTGGCTCAGGCCATGATCTCATGGTTTGTGGGTTCAAGCCCTGCATCAGGCTCTGTGCTGAGGGCATGGAGCCTGCTTGGGATTTTCTCTCTCTGCCCCTCTGCCCCCCTCTCTCTCAAAATAAATAAACATTAAAAAATGTTAATACATTAAAAAAAAGAAAAGATGAATCCAAAGAGACTTACACCAAGACACGTTATAGTCAGTGTCAACAGTTCAAGATAAAGAGAGAATCTTAAAAGTAGCAAAAGGAAAACAACCAGTTATATACCAAAGAACCATAAGAACCGTAAGCCCATAAGCTGGTTTCAGTAGAAACTTTATAGATCAGAAGAGAATGGCATGATATATTCAAAGTGCTGAAAGGAAAAAAACTTACAGCCAAGATTACTCTACTCAGCAAGGTTCTTGCTCAGAAGTGAAGGAAAAATAAGGAGTTTCCCAGACAAGCAAAAGCTAAAGGAGTTCATCAATACCAAACCAGCCTTACAAGAAATGTTAATGGGACTTCTTTAAGTAGAACAGAAAATCATAACTAGAAGTAAGAACATTATGAAAGGAAAAATCTCATTGGTAAAGGTAAACATATATTAAAGGTAGTGGATCAACCACCTATATAGCTAGTATGAAGGTTAAAAGACAAAAGTAGTAAAATCAGCTAGACCTACAATAATTAGTCAATGGAAACAAAATAATGAGATGTAAAATATGATATCAAAACATAAAAATTTGCGGGGGGGATGTAGTTCTTTTAGAATGCATTTGAACTTAAGTGGGCATCAACTTAAAATAGATTACTATATACCTAAGACATTATATATGAACCTCATGGTAACCACCGACCAAATACCTAAAACAGATACACAACCAATGAAAGAATACAAACATAACACTAAGGAAAGTCACCAAATCTCAAGGGAAGAGATCAAGAGAAAAAGAAAGGAAGAGAGCAAGAGAAGAAAGGAACAGAGAAGAGCTACAAAAATAATCAGGAAAAAGTCAACAAAATGGCAATAAGTCCATACCTATCAATAATTACATTAAATGTAAATTTATTAAATGCTCCAATTAAAACACATAGGGTGGCTGAATAGATTTAAAAAAACAGGAGATGCTGCCTACAAGAGACTCACTTCAGAGACATACAGACTGAAAGTGGAGGGATGGAAAAAGATATTCCACACAAATGGCAACAACAACAAGCTGGGGTAGCAATAGTTGTATCAGACAAAATAGACTGGAAAACAAATTCTATAAAAAGAGACAAAGAAGGACATTACATAATGATAAAGGGATCGATCCGACAAGAAGACATAAAACTTGTAAATATCCATGCACCCAACATAGAAGCACCCAAATACATAAACCAAGTATTAATGGACGTGAAGGGAGAGACTGACAGTAACAGAATAATAGCAGGGGACCTTGACACCCCGCTTACATCACTGGATAAATCATTCAGACAGAAAATCAATAAGGAAACAGTGGCCTTGAATAACACATTAGACTACATGGACTTAACATATATATATAGAATATCCTATCCAAAAACAGCAGAAAACAGATTCTTTTCAAGTGCACATGGAACAGTCTCCAGGACTGATCCCATGTTAGGCCACAAGACAAATCTTGATAATTTTAAAAAGACTGAAATCATATCAAGCATCTTTTTGGACCACAACAGTATGAAATTAGAAATCAATTATAAGAAGAAAGCTGGAGGGGTACCAGGGTGGCTCCGTCGGTGAAATGTCTGACTTCAGCTCAGATCATGATCTTGCAGTTCATGAGTTTGAGCCCCACATCGGGCAATCTGTTGTCAGCGCAGAGCCTGTTTCAGATCCTCTGTTCCCCTCTGTCTGCCCCTCCCCTTGCTTGCGCACTCTCTCTCTCTTTCAAAAATAAATACACTTAAAAAAAAAGGCTGGAAATACACAAACACATAAAGGCAAAACAACTTGGAATTAAACAACCAATGGATCAATGAAGAAATCAAAGAGGAAATTAAAAATGGAAACTCAACAGTACAAAATCTATGGGATGCAGCAAAAGGAGTTCTAAGAGAGAAGGTTATAGTGATACAGGCCCAACTCAAGAACCAAGAAAAATATCAAATAAACAATCTAATCTTACACCTAAAGGAACTAGAAAAAGAACAAAGCCCAAGGTTAGTAGAAGGAAGGAAATAATAAAGGTCAGTCGGTTAAACATCCGACTCTTGATTTTGGCTCAGGTCATGATCTCATGATTCAGGATATTGAGCCCTGTCACAGAGCCTGCTTGGGATTCTCTCTCTCTGCCTCTCCCCCAAGTGAAAGCACACACGTGTGTGCACATGCTCTCTCTCTCTCTCTCAAAATAAATAAATAAGCATTTTTTAAAAAAAGATCAGAGTAAAAAAAAATGAAACACCCCCCCCCCCCCCCCCGAAAAACAATAGAAAATACCACTGAAACTAAGAGTTGGTTCTTTGAAAAGATAAAATTGATAAAACCTTTAGCCAGACTCAGGATGAAGAAAAGGGAGTGCCCATATAAATAAAATAAGAAATGAAAGAGGATAAGTTACAACCAATACTACAGAAATACAAAAATAATCATGACATTACTAAGAACAATTACATGCCAACAAATGGAACAAACTAGAAGAAACAGATAAATTTCTAGAAATATAACAATTGTCCAAATGAGGAAGATTACAATACAGACTGATTACTACTAATGAAATTGAATCATTAATAAAAAAAACTTTCAACAAAAGAAACTCCAGGACCAAATGGCTTCACAGGTAAATTCTACCAGTTACTTAATGAGATAATACCTATCCTTCTTAATTCTAAAAAACTGAAGAACAAACTCACTCATTCACTGACTCACTACAAGGCCAGCATTACCTGATACCAAAGCCAAAGACACCACAGACAAAAAAAATTAGAAGCCAATATCACTGATGCATGTATATATAGATGCAAAAGTCTGCAACAAACTATTAGGAAACCAAACTTTATACTACATTAAAAAGATCATACACCACACTCAAGTAGGAATTATTCCAGAATTGCGAGGATAATTCAATATCCAGAAATCAATGTGGATATACCACATTAACAAAATAAAGGATAAAAATCATATGATCATTTCAATAGATGCTGAAACACCATCTGACAAAATTCAACATCCAAATAAGATACAAACTCTCAGCAAAGTGGATATAGAGAAAATATACCTCAAATTAAGAAAGGCCAGATACGACAAACCCACAGCTAACATCATACTCGACAGTGAAAAAGCTGAAAGCTTCACCCTAAGATCAAGAGCAAGACAAGGATGCCTACTCTCACCACTTTTATTCAACATAATACTGGAAGTCCTAGCCAGAAGACAAGAAAAAGAAATAAAAGGCATCCAAACTGGTAAAGAAGTAAAACTGTCACTATTTGCAAAAGACATATTATATACAGAAAACTCTAAAGACTCCACCATCCATGTTGTTTGTCAATTGTACCTCAAAAAAAATTTCTTTGTGGGCACTTGGCTGGCTCAGTGGGTTAAGTATCCAATTCTTGATTTTGGCTCAGGTCCTGGACTCACAGTTAAAGGAGTTTGAGCCCCATGGTGGGCTCTGCACTGACAGCACAGAGTCTGCTTGGGTTTGCCAAAATCAATAATTCGATCTCCCTCCCTCTCTCCCCCTCCCCCCCCCCCCCCAATAAATAAACATTAAAAAAAATCCCTTTTAGGGCACCTGGGTGACTCAGTAAGTTTAGTGTACAACTCTTGATTTCGGCTCAGGTCATGAGCTCCTGGTTGGTGAGTTCGAGCCCCACATCAGGCTCTGCGCAGCCAGTGCAGAGCCTGCTTGGGGTTCTTTCTCTCCCTCTCTCTGCCCATCCGCTGCTCACTCTCTCTCTAAAAAAATAAATAAATACACTGAGGGAGAAGCAGGGGGACCGGGATTTTCTTCATCCTTCAAACACAGCTGTATTGAGGCCAGATCACTTGGCACACCCAGGAAATCAATCTGTGGAGTGGCAGAAGGCTCTCCACGGGTGGAGAGAGACAGCTTGGCAGGATCAAGGTGCGTGTATGTGAATTGGGGGAGACGAAATGGCACAGGCATGGAGAGGAGGGAACCCCTTCTGTGGAGAGACAAAGGGGAGAGAAAGAGAGAGGGGCTGTGAAACCTCTCCGGACCATGGACTCGGGAATGAGAAATACGGCGAGTGCCAGTTTCTATTTTGCAAACAGGCTTAGGAGCTGAAACTCAGAGGTTTCAAAAGTGCCCGACTTTTTCCAGAGTGAAGCCGGAGCCGTGTACACGCACCTGGAGGGGAAGGAGCTGGCCCCGAAGCGCTGTAGCCATCCCAGGGGCGCACCGGGAGAGAACAGTCCCCTTCCTCGAGTACCGTGAGAAGAGGGTTTATTGCCTCCCTGAGAGCAAAAGACCCGGCAGGCGCCAGCCAAAGGCGTTTTACTGGCAGGGCTGAGTGGCACTACACCAGAACGGGGACCGTGCGGCGCGGGATTCTTCAAGACATCGGGTTTTGAATCGCAGCCGAGCGCCTAGGAGGAGCGGGAGACTGTGGAGCAGGACAAGCTGACCGCCCGCGCTGCTCTGTGAGGGCTGCCTGAACAGCGTGGTTCGAGACGCCGGGTCTGGGGAGGAGAGACTGGGGTGTCACCATTTTTCTCCCCAACACCAACACGCTGGGGCTTCAGGGAGCAGCACAACGGCCCCCAGGGGAGGCGAGACCCGCTTACACCAAACCCCACCCCTCTGTGTCTGGTGACTGCTTATCTACTGGAGGAACACTGACACTGGGTGAACCAGAGGGCCTCTCTTCCAGGCCATCATAGCCACTGGTCCCAGGCACCAACAAGACGACTGTTTTTTTGTTTGTTTTTGTCTGTTTGTTCTTTTCTTCTCTTTTTTTCCTTCTACCCTCTCCTTTTTTTTCTTTTGGAATCAGGCTCATAGTTTCTGATTTGTTTTTGGTCAATTCTTATTTTATACACACACACACACACACACACACACACACACACACATTTTTTGTTTTGTTTGTTTAATCCGGCATTTTCACTCTATTCTTTCTACACCTTTTCTATCTCTTCTTTAGTTTCCTTTCTCTTTCTCAGGATTTAGCCTTATAGTTTTTTTCCTTTGCTTGTTTTTTTTCCCTTTTCATTCTTCTTTTTGAATGGGATCAGGCTTACCCCCCTTTCCTTTTTTTTCAGGGTTGCTTCAATGAACAAATGAAAACACACCTGGTGGAAGGTCCAAACATTCCACCACTACAAGCAAGGAGGAGCTTTGCAGAGGACTGACCAGTGGGACAGAGCAGCGAAATACACAACAGAGTGCACACAACACACTCCATAACACTTCGTGAAATGCCAGGCCCTGGACAGTGTATAACCCCCTTTTTAATATAGTAGTTCTTGCACATAACGAGCTATTAAAAACATGCAAAAGACAGAAACTTAGCCAAAATGGCAAAACAGAAGAATCCTCCTCAAAAGAAAATTCAGGAAGAAATCACAGCCAGAGAATTGCCCAAAACATATATAAAAAATACATGTGAACAAGAATTTAGAATCACAGTCTTAAGACTATAGCTGGGCTTGAAAAAACACAGACGACAGCAGAGAATCTCTTGCTGCAGAGATCAAAGACCTAACAAATAGTTACAATGAATTAAGAAATGCTATACATGAGATGCAAAAGAAGCCAGATACAGTGACATGGAGGATGGAAGGAGTAGAGGAGAATATAGGTGAAAAAGAAGATAAAATTACAGAAAATGATGAAGCTAAAAAAAGAGGGAAAGGAAATTACTAGATCATGAAGGGGAGAATTAGAGAGCTAAATGATTCCATAAAACAAAACAGTATCCTTATCATAGGAGTTCCAGAAGAAAAAGAGTGAGAGAATGGGGCAGAAGGTTTATTGAACAAATTACAACTGAGAACTTCCCTAATCTGGGGAAGGGAACAGGCATCCAAGTCCAAGAGGCACAGAGAACTCCCTTCAAAATCAACAAAAACAGGTAAACACCATGACGTATCATAGACAATCTGGCAAAATACAAAGTTAGAGAATTCTGAAAGCAGTTAGGGACAAACAGGCCTTAACCTACAAGGGTAGACACATAAGGGTAGTAGCCGACCTGTCCATGGAGATTTGGCAGGTCGTAAGGGAGTTGCAGGAAATATTCAATGTGATGAACAGGAAAAATATGTGCCAAGAATCCTTCATCCAGCAAGGCTGTCATTCAGAAGAGAAGGACAGATAAACAACAAAGCAGAAAAGAGTATCCAACTGGAAAAAGACAGTCTCTTCAGTAAATGGTGCCAGGAGAACTGGACAGCAACATGCAGAAGAATGAAACTGGACCACTTTTCTTACACCATACACCAAAATAAATTCAAAACGGATGAAAGACCTAAATGTGAGACAGGAAACCATCAAAATCCTACAGGAGAAAACAGGCAGCACCTCTTTGACCTCAGCCACAGCAACTTCTTACTTGACATGTCACAGAAGGCAAGGGAAATAAAAGCAAAAATGAAATACTGGGACCACATCAAGATAAAAAACTTCTGCTCGGCAAAGGACAATCAACTAAACTAAAAGGCAATCTGATGGAATAGGAGAAGATATTTGCAAATGACATATTGGATAAAGGGTAGTATCTAAAATCTATAAAGAACTTATCAAACTCAACACCCGAAAAATAAATAATCCAGTGAAGAAACGGGCAGAAGACATGAACAGACATTTTTCCAAAGAAGACATCCAGATGGCAAACAGACAAATGAAAAGATGCTCAACATCACTCATCATCAGGGAAATACAAATCAAAACCACAGGGAGATATCACCTCACACCTGTCAGAATGGCTAAAAGTAACAACTCAGGAAACAACAGATGCTGGTGAGGATGTGATGAAAGGGGAACCCTCTTGCACTGCTGGTGGGAATGCAGACTGGTGTGCAGCCACTTTCAAAAACAGTGTGGAGGTTCTTTAAAAAATTACAAATAGAGGGGGGCCTGCGTGGCTCAGCAGGTTAAGCATCCGACTTCAGCTCAGGTCATGATCTCATGATTCGTGGGTTCAAGCCCCACGTCGGGCTCTGTGCTGACAGCTCAGAGCCTGGAGCCTGCTTCCGATTCTGTGTCTCCCTCTCTCTCTGTCCGCCCCCCCCCCCCACTCACACTCTGTCTCTCTCTCAAAAATAAATGTTCAAAAGATTTTTTTAATTATAAATAGAACTACCCTACAACCCAGCAATAGCACTACTAGGAATTTATCTAATGGACACAGGAGTGCTGAATCGAAGGGGCACTTGCACCCCAATGTTTATAGCAGCACTTTCAACAGTAGCCAAATTATGGAAAGAGCCCAAATGTCCCATCAACTGATGAATGGATTAAGATGTGGTATTTATATAATGGACTACTACTTAGCAATGGAAAAGAATGAAATCTTGCCATTTGCAACAACATGGATGGAACTAGAAGGTATTATGTTACACGAAATAAGTCAGTTAGAAAGACAGATATCACATGATTTCACTCATAAGTGGAATTTGAGAAGCTTAACAGATAATCATAGGGGAAGGGAAAGAAAAGTAAGATAAAAACAGAGAGGGAGGAAAATCATAAGAGGCTCTTAAATGAAGAGAATAAACTGAGGGTTGATGGGGGTGGGGTAAATGGGTGATGGGCATTGAGGAGGGCACTTGTTGGGATGAGCACTGGGTGTCACATGTAAGTGATGAATCACTGGGTTCTACTCCTGAAACCAAGACTACACAGTATGCTAACTAACTTGAAAATAAATAAATAAATACACAAATAGATAAAAAAAAATTTTTTTAAAGCCCTTTGTAAGGCTAACATGTGACATGCAATCTGCTGTTAGGCTGAGAAAAAATAATTCAAAATAATATAAACACATTTGTTTTAATACTGAGCCCTTCTGTGAATAGGAACTTAGCACCCCCATGAATTACAATTTAAAAAGAACAATTAATAAGTTAAGATCCACTAACAACATATTTTAATCATTAGGTAGGTTCAATGTTTTTAAATGTTAAGGGGTAGAATAGCATAAATCACAAGATGAAAAATGTGAGCTATACTTCAAGTTCTTCACTTAACAAAAATTTTTACAATAGTCTCTGGATTTAAACAAATGTTACAGTTTAAAAGTATATTTTCAAGTCACTTACTCTGGTTCTGGATTCTTTGGAGAAAGTCCCCATACTTCAGGAGCTCCCAATTCTCCAATCCTCTCTCTCTCACTTAATCTCCTAGAAGATACAGGCATACAAATTATTAACTCCATGGCCAAACTGTCTCCTAAATCGATAATCAATTCAAAGGGGTCCAGTTAAGTTCTATTTTCCCTTTACGTTTTAAAATTTAAATTAATAAATTAAGTGTAAACTCAACATTTATGATCTCATGTTCTCGACAGTACTATTAAATGGTACAGACTATAGAGAGCCTGAGAGTCCAGGCCAGACAGCCTAAAAGACTGTCAAGTGCATCTGTTCTACCTCATGTATGACACAGCTCCTAACTGCTCATTTCATCTTCTGCAATAGTGGCACAAACAGTTTTCTATTTGGAAATAACTTCTTTGTTTATACACATTTATGAGAGTAAAGAGCAGTCTCTACTTTTGATTTAATCAAACCCATGTTCAGAAACTCAGGAATTAATAAAGAAAATAAAAATGAAGCATTAGAAGTAGAAAATAAAGAGAGCTCTGAAAGTGAAAGAAAAGTTTTATTTGACTAAAACTGTCCTCAATGCGATACGGGGTTTGTTTTCTCTATTTTCCCTTTAGTTCCTTTTTGGAAAAGGGATATATCCTCCATCTACTCTTGGAGGACATGAAAAAAATTTTTATGTTGTGGTTCCTTTTAGTTTTGCTCATAAACAAACAAACCCAAAAAACTAAGGCTCAATTCCTCAAAGTTTAGCTGCTTGTGACTCCATTTGTTAAAAAAGACAAAAAACAAACTTTTACAAAATAAATTGATTTGATTGCTTGAATATATTAGTTTTTACATCTTTATTCAGGGGAAAAGGTATTATAATCATGCAGAATTAGACTCAGGTTTCCCTTTTGAAGAAACAGCCTAAAAGGGTCATACTTAGGGGCGCATGGGTGGCTCAGTCGGTTGGGCATCCAACTTCAGCTCAGTCATGATCTCACGGTCAGTGAGTTTGAACCCCGCACCGGGCTCTGTGCTGACAGCTCAGAGCCTGGGGCCTACTTCGGATTCTGTGTCTCCCTCTCTCTCTGCTCCTCCTCTGCTCACTCTGTCTCTCAGAAATGAATAAACGTTAAAAAAAAAATTAAAAGGGTCATATATAAACCAACTTGGAATATACGCGTACAGGGGGAAGAATGACACGCTGTAGGAACAGTCAAGTTCTCATCCCCACTGCCACCAGCTTCATCTGTACTCTTAAGATAAATTATTCATCTCCTAAGTGTACAAATGCAAATTTCATCCAAGAAGTTCTGACATCTTTTGGTGAGGGTTGTCCGGTAAGAAGCTGGTTGCTTTCTGACTAACACAGCCAGGAGATAACTTGCCGACAAACTTAATTTGGAGAGGTAGGTCTCCAACCTAAGTCAGTACTGTTTTTATCGTTTCTGCCTCCATGCAGGAAACTCTAAGACCTAACACTCAACGACTATTTATTAGGTTCCAGGCACTAAATCATTACAACAACTCTAAAAGCCTTGGCACTAATTTTATCCTTTTTTAAATGGTTAAGAAATAAAGCTCAGGGAAGTTAAGAAACGTGCTCAAGGTCACACAACTATTAAGCAGCAAAACGGGGCTTCAATAATAATTCAAAAAAAAAAAAAACCCAAAATGTGTGTGGATAAAAGGGCACACTGCTTATAAAGATAATCAAAGTTAATAATAATAATAATAATAATAATAATAATAAAGCAGAGCTTCAAACTCAGGCAGACTGATCCTGGAGCCTGTCCTCTTCATCAATGCTTTATTACTTCCCATTCTTGGAAGAAAAAGATTTATGGAGACCTCTCCCCGCGGTCGGAACCTTAACCTCCTCCTCAATGCCTGTGAAACTTTTCAATTTCCTTTCCAACACAGTACAGGTAAAGCACTTAATATAGTGCCTGGCATAACTTAACAGTCAATAAGCATCAGCTATGAAGACTTACACAGCAATAATTATAACCTTTTTTCCTTTCTCTTTCTCAAACGATTCACTTTCCCTCTCCAATACTCACTCTCCTGAGAGGACACTTGATTTCGCCCTGACCCCGTTTTTCATGGCCAAACTAGAAACCATTTAACAAGACCCTTTTCAGTGCAGCCTAATCAACAGTTCCGCCGATCACTTTCCCTACATGCAATCGTCTCAGTCTCAGAGGTTTTTCTCCTCTCCGAGATAAACTCTTTGACCTCAAAGCTTTCCCACCTCTCCGCCAAACGTTTCCGCTTCCACATCCCGTTATCACCTCCAACCCGTCCCATCATTCAACGAGCAATGGTTCTGCGCCTACAAAGTGCTAGGCACTCTGCTAACTTTGTGATCAACAAAACGGGGCCGTTCTATTCCATGAGCTCAACCCAGTGCCAAATGAAAGCCCGCTCCACGGGGGCACCTGGATGGCTCAGTCCGTTAAGGCTTCGGCTCCGCTCGCGAGTTCGAGTCCCACGCATCCCGCCGCCTGCCGTCAGCCCGCACGGAGCCCCGTTTAGGTCCTCTTTCTCCCAGTCTCTTCTGCCCCTCCCTCCACTCGCGCGCGCGCGCGCTCTCTCTCTCTTTCTCTCTGGCTCAGAAGTAAACATTTACAAAAGAAAAAAAAAAGCATGCTTTACACGTAATAATGACAAAACCAAGTAAATACTGTAATCCCGTTAGGTCTGAGGCTCTGCACAGCAGCGCTGCACGCCAGGAGCCAGAGGTAGGAGACACCAGGGCGCTGAATGAAGGGGCCGCGGGGAGGGGTGAAAACCGAAGGGAAGAAAAGGGCGAAAACAGGCGTCGTGGTGGGTGGACAGAAGGGACGGAAACGGGCGCCAGGCAGGCAGAGAGCGAACTGCGGACAGTCAGAAGGGGGCGGGGGGGTGGCGAACCGAAAGTCCGACTCCGGAGGCAGGTGGGCTCCCGCAAGAGAAGGCGTGCCCGTGTCACTCACTTTTGCCGCAGGCTCTCCTCCCTCTCCTTGTCCAGAAGGCTAGGCCACGGCTTGTCGCTCCCGTAGGGGCGTGAGTAGCCGCCATAATACGCGGTCGATGAGGCCGAAGTGAAGAGGCTGCCCCGCGGCGCCGAGGGCCGCTCTCGGGAGCGTGACCGCGAGCGGGATCGGTAAGACTGGTTTCGGGACCCTTGGCTGAAGCCACCTAGCTGATGGCTGACACCATTCCGGTCCCCAGACCGAGAGCAAGAGTGCGAGCGAGAGCTCGAGCGGGAGCGGCGGCCCCGCGGGGAGCGGGCGGATTTGCTGGGCTTAGGGCTCTTGGACAAACTGCGACGCTTCCCCCCAAAGCCCGAGGCCTCCCCGTCCGGGCTGCGCGAACGCGACACCGGAGCCATCGCCGCCACCGGGTTCCCCGAGCCGCCGGGTCCCCTCAGCCGCTAGAGAAGGGAGCGCTCTCCCGAGCTAAGGGAGATCTCGGTTGCTTCGGATCCCAGAGCCCGCCGTCGCGCCACCACCGAATGTGAGGAAACCTTGGAAACAGTTCCGGGTACGTCGGCAAATCCCTTCCCCCGACCTAGGTGGTTCTGCCGTCGGGACAGGATGTGTGTATAGGTATAATGAAGCCGGTGGGGCAACCGGATCCACCTATCCTTCCGGTCCTGGGCGAAGCGGCTCAAATCTAAACCGGACTAGAGACCTTGTCCTTTCTTCAGCCTCGAATCGAAATACTTGAAGGGAAGGGCGAGAGGCCCCAGGAGACAGTCCACTGAGCAGCCGTATGAATAACAAACCCAGTATGACTTTATATGTATATGTTTGTGTTTATGTACATGCATGTAGGAGTATACTCACCCCCACACGCGTTTTTTTCTTTCTAATCTCACACAAAGTAAGGAGTGTTTATCAAAATTGGTGGTAAGCTATGATGTCAGCCCCATTTTGCCCAGTTAGCTTAGAGGGCACAAATTCTGTGTTGATAACTTGAGCATGGGGGTGCCCGGGTGGTTCAGTGGGTTGAGCCACCTACTCATGATTTCGGTTCGGGTCCTGAGTTGGGATTCTCTCTCTCTCTCTCTCCCTCTGCCCCTCCCACACCCATTCTCTCTCTCTGTCTAAATAGATAAACAAACAAACAAACAAACAAACATTTTTTAAAAAAAATTACTTGAGCCTGATACACTATAGTTAAGTTTGTAGCCTGGAGAAAACTGCATATTTCGTCCCCAGAAATTCATCTCCTCTAATGTGCTCCAGCAAAAGGAATTTGTAACCCATTTCTTGTCAGGCCCCATAAACTAGTCCCATCATATGCTAGCTCAGCAATACATGGTTAATGGTCATTTTTTCGACTCATTTTATACTGTTTTTTTTTAATGCTTATTTATTTATTTTGAGAGAGAGAGGGAGAGGGGAAGGGCAGAGAGAGGGAGACAGAATCCCAAGCAGCCTCTGTGCTATCAGTGCAGACCCCAACTCAGGACTCGCTCGCACAATCTTGAGATCATGACCTGAGCTGAAATCAAGAGTCGAATGCTTAATGGACTGAGCCTTCCAGGCGCCCCTTTTATACTGTTTTTAAATGAAAGTCCACTAGGTTGTGGAAATGGGCATTAAGGTAGTGGGAGTCAGGGGGACTCTTTTATACCAATAATTGTTAAAGAAGGTGCACTATGGGGTGCCCGGCTGGCTCAGTCGGAAAAACATATGACCCTTGATCTCGGGGTCGTGAGTTCTAGTCCCACGTTGGGTGTAGATATTACTTAAACTTACGTAAGCTGAAAAAGAAAAAAAGTTGCAAGACTGAAACAAAGTTTTGGGTTTTTAAAAATTTCTTAATGTTTATTTTTGAGAGAGAGAGAGAGAGAGAGCGCGCGAGCGAGCATGGGGGAGGGGCAGAGAGAGGGAGACAGAGGATCTGAAGCAGGCTCCAGGCAGAGAGCCTGGTGCCGCCGGAACTCATGAGCCAGGGGATCATGACCTGAGCTGAAGTCAGACGATTAACCAACTGAGCCATCCAGATGCCCCCAAAACAAAGTTTTTAATCTCCGATCTGTTTTTGAATGGAGTTATGAGCTCAAAACCTGAACTAAATACTTGTTTTGTTTGTTGTATAGATTTATTTTCAAAGGACAGAACAGATAATTTAAATACAAGTCTATAGGCACATGGGTGGCTCAGTTTGTTAAGCATCTGACTTCGGCTCGGGTCATGATCTCACAGTCCGCGAGTTCAAGCCTCTCGTTGGGCTCTGTGTTGACAGCTGGGAGCCTGGAGCCTGCTTCAGATTCTGTGTCTCCCTCTCTCTCTGCCCCTCCCCCGCTCAAGCTCTGTCTCTCTCTCTCTCTCTCTCTCTCTCTCTCAAAAATAAAATAAACATTAAAAAAATTAAAAATAAGGGGCACCTAGGTGGCTCGGTCAGTTAAGTGTGGGACTTCAGCTCACGTCATGATCTTAGAGTTCATGAGTTTGAGCCCCACATCGGGCTCTCTGCTGTCAGCACAGAGAGCGCTTCGGATCCTCTGTCTCCCTCTCTCTCTTCCCCTCCCTCACTCACACTTTCCATTTCTCTCTCAAAAGTAAACATTAAAAAAAAAAAAAAAGAATTACTCTGTCAAAGGCAGCGATCATGCCAAAACATGTTCTCACTTACAGACACTCGCCAGCATCTTTTGAGTCTTTGAGAGCTCTCAGTGAAAAAAAGGGGTCTAGTATTTTATTCATATACATCCTTCTTCTCTGTGATGTAATCTGCAGTTTCTTGTGGACACATTAACTTCTCCGCATCTGTATCAGGAATTTCAAACCCAAATTCATCCTCCCTGACCATGATAATCTCCACTTGTCCAAACTGTCTAAGCCCAAGTCTTTCATAAAGTGGGAATTTACCAAGAGCTTTTCTGGGTCAATCTTGCCATAGAGTTTCAAGACGTAAAGAACACGGTCCTTGATTTCCTCCAACGTCAAAGTGCATCACTGTGCGGGTGGCACACTTGTGTAACTGGGACCTGTGGGAGCACTGAGGTGGGCTTCAGAGCCCCAGGCCTCCTCCAGGTCCCTGTGCCGCACAGGGTGATGCTGAGGGACAAGGCCACTGCCAGCGTGAGAGCCCCCAGGCAGCGGTGTCAAGGCTGAGGACAGTTGATAGACACAAGTGGAGAGGACGTGAGCCACCATGGTTACGCCAACCCCAGATTTGAACTAAATACTTTCACAAAATAATTTTCTTCCCAAATACTTCTTGTTCCTGGTTCAAACAGACTTGTGATCTCTAGTGCTGGCTTTGCCAGTCCCTCAAACTCGTGGCTCACTAGGGTTTCTCCTTTGATGATGAATTGGTGCTCCATTTATGGGAAGGGGTTTGATGATATTAGACCTCTAGACGTATGGAAAATTTCTCCAACTCTTGGATCAGCCCATAGGAATTTCACATTGGAAAGACTGAGCCACCAATGGACAAGTATTTCTAATTTAACCTCACTGAGAGGAGCTGTGTCTGCCAACAGGTAGAAATGTGGCCAGACTTGTGGGAGTGTTCTGATGACTGAAAATAACACAGGATGAAACGGAATGATATGACCATTCCGGCGTATATTTGAGGTGAAGATTCTGCTGGGGTGTGTGTGCGTGCGCCCACGCGGGCCCAAGACAGGGAGAAGGAAGAGTGAATGACGCCCTGCCCAGTGTGTGACTTGGATGGAGAATTTGAGTGCTTTGCTGCCCATTAGGTCCCTATGGGACTACGATGTTGGCCAACTATGCCAGTGGCTAATGCTGAGTGTAATGAAGCTCGCGGTCAATATCTGAGAGGGGTGGAGAGTAAGGAAGTTCCAGAACTTGGCAAATAACCCAGATCCCGAAGCGCAGCCAGTGCCCGTGGTGTCACAGATTCCAAAGAAAATCGAACAGCTGTCGATTCACACCTATGTATGAAAGAGGAGGAAAGGGAAAGAAGGTTTAATACAGAGATAAAGATAATACAGCCCTCTGCTCCTGCGTTGCTTTCCTCCAGTTCACTGACGTTCTTTATTTGTGGCATTTAGGGTACAAAACTTCTGTTGTGATGATATTAAGAGAGAAACGTGCTGCACATGTGCTATTTCTTTAAGAGAAAATGTTAAGTGTGGAACTGTGGCATTTGATTTCCTCAGGCTGCCACCTTTTTCTTCTCTTCTTCTTCGTTCTCTTTCTCCAGTTCCCCAGGTCTTCCTTCCTCCTTCCTTTGCTTTAGAAATGAAAAAACAAGGGCGCTTGGGTGGCTCTATCAGTTAAGTGTCCAACTTCGGCTCAGGTCATGATCTCACTGTTCGTGGGTTCAAGCCCCGCGTCGGGCTCTGTGCTGACAGCTCAGAGCCTAGAGCCTGCCTGGGGTTCTGTGTCTCCCTCTCTCTTTCTCTGCCCCTTCCCCGCTAACGCTCTGTCTCTCTTTTTCTCAAAAATAAATAAACACCGAATTAAAAAAACAAACAAACAAAGAACAGGAGTGCCTGAGAACACAGTTTTGCACAATTTAACCAACACTACATGAAGTACTTCTTTATTATCAGATAAACCAGACCAATAAACCAAAAGCCTAGAATAGGCATATCTTGAAAACATTGGCTTCATATGAATGGAGATGTTAGCAGCATTCATGTTTTGATCTTGTCTTGATTTTTTTAAAAAAACTTAATAGGCTTTATTTCTTAGGGCAGTTTTAGGTTTACAAAAAAACTGAGCAGAAAGTACAGAGAGTTCCTGTTATATTTTGCATTGGGTGTGGTACCTTTGCTACAATTGATAAACCAGCATTGGTACATTTTAATTAAAATCTATTGTTTACATTAGGGTTCACTCTTTGTGTAGGGTTTTCTATCAATTTTGTCAAGTGCTTAATGTCCTGTATCTACCACTACTGTATGTACAGAATAGTTTCATTTCCCTAAAAATCCCCTGTGCTCCACCTACTCATCCTTCCTTTCCTGCTCTCTTCCCCTCCTCCTAAAAAAAAAAAAGGTTTCCCCTTCCTGGGAAACCACGGATCTTTCCACTTTCCTACCGCTGTACCTTTTCCAGAATGTCACATAGTTGGAATCAGACTGGCTTCTTCCGCTTAGCAATATGTACTTAAGTTTCCTTTGTGTCTTTTCCTCGGTTGACAGCTCATTTCTTTTTATTGCTGAATAATATTCTGTTGTACCAATGTATCACACTTTACCTATTCACCTGTTGAAGGATATCTTGGTTGCTTCTAGGTGTCGATGATTATGAATAAAGCTACTATAAACATTCACATGCAAGTTTCGTGTAGATATATACTGTCAAGCTACTTGGGTGAATGCCTAGGGATGGGATTATTGGATCATATGATAAGAGTATGTTTAGTTTCATAAGAAACTGCCAAATTGTCTTCCAATGTGGCTGAACCATTTTTGCATTCCCACCAGCATGGAATGAGGGTTCCTGGTGCTCCACATCCTTGTCAGCATTTGCTGTCGTCAGTGTTTTGGATTTTAGCCATTCTAATAGGTGGGTAGTGTATCTTGTTGTTGTAGCTTTTAGTTTATGTAATTTGAGAGAGAGCGTGAGCAGGAGAGGGGCAGAGAGAGAGGGAGAGAGAATCGCAAGCAGGCTCCGTGCTGTCAGTGCAGAGCCCACAGTGGGGCTTAATCTCACTAACTGTGGGATCATGACCGGAGCCGAAATCAAGAGTCAGACATTTAACTGACTGAGCCACCCAGGCGCCCCAGTATCTTGTTGTTTCCAAATTACACATAACGTTAGGCATCTTTGCATATGCTTATTTAGCAACTTTACATCTTCTTTGGTGAAGTTTCTGTTCAAACCTTTTGCCTACTTTTTAACTGGATTGTTTGTTTTCTTATTGTTGAGTTTTAAGAGCTCTTTCTATATTGTGGGCACAAGTCTTTTATCAGATAAGTGTTTTGCACACATTTTCTTCCCAGTCTGTGGTTTGTCTTTTCATTCTTTAACAGTGTCTTTTGCAGGGCACACATTTTTTTCCCCCATCAACATAAGTAAATATTTTTTAAATTAAAGTACAGTTGACATACAAGATTATATATATTTTTAATGTTTATTTATTTTTTGAGAGAGAGAACGAGCAGGGGAGGGGCAGAGAGAGAGGGAGACGCAGAATCTGAAGCAGGCTCCAGGCTCTGAGCTGTCAGCACAGAGCCTGACATGGGGCTCCAACTCACAGACCATGAGATCATGACCTGAGCCAAAGTTGGACACTTAACCAACTGAGCCACCCAGGCTCCCCAACATGCAATATTATATTAGTTTCAGGTGTACCACATAGTAATTACACATTTATATACATTACAAAATGAACATCATGAGAAGTCTAATTACTGGGGTGCGTGGGTGGCTAAGTTGATTAAGCCTCTGGCTAGGGTCATGATCTCACAGTTCCGTGAGTTCGAGCCCCACATAGGGCTCTCTGCTGTCAATGTGAAGCCTGCTTCTGAACTTCTGTCTCCTTCTCTCTGCCCTTCCCCCTGCTCATGCGTGGGCTCTCTCTCTCTCGAAAATAAATAAACATTAAAAAAAATTTGGGGTGCCTGGGTGGCTCAGTTGGTTGAGTGTCTGACTTCGGCTCAGGTCACGCTCTCACAGTTTATGAGTTTGAGCCCCACGTCAGGCTCTGTGCTAACATCTCGGAAGTTGGAGCCTGCTTCAGATTCTTTGTCTCCCTCTCTCTGCACCTTCCCCACTCTCACTCTGTCTCTCAAAAATAAATAAACATTAAAAAATTTAAAAAAAAATTAAAGGGGTGCCTGGGTGACTTGCAGCTCTGCATCAGGCTCTGTACTGAAGGCTCAGAGCCTGGAGCCTGCTTCGAATTCTGTGTCTCCCTTTCTCTCTCTCTCTCTCTCTCTCTCTCTCTCTCTCTCTCTCTCTCTCTCCCCTGCTTGCACCCTGTCGGTCTGTCTCTCTGTCTCTCTCTCTCAAAAATAAACATTAAAAGAATAAGAAAAAATTTAAAAAGAAGTCTAGTTACCGCCTGTCACCATACAAAGTTATTACAATATTATTGACTGTATTCCCTATGTTGTACTTTTCATCCTGTGACTTGTTTATTTTATAACTGGAAGTTTGTACCTCTTAATCCCCTTCATCTATTTTACCCGTTCTCCCATCCCCCTCCCCTCTGGAAACTACCAGTTTGTCCTCTGTATTTATGTCTATTTCTATTTTGTTTTGTTTCTTCATTTGTTGGGGTTTTTAAAAGAGTCTACATATAAGTGAAATCATATGCTATTTGTCATTCTTTTTAAAAAATGTTTATTTATTTATTTTTGAGAGAGAGAGAGAGAGAGAGAGAAGGAGAGAGAGAGAGAGAGCACATGAGCACAGCAGGAGGGGCAGAGAGAGAGGGAGACACAGAATCTGAAGCAGGCTCCAGGCTCTGAGCTGTCAGCATAGAGTCTGACGCAGGGCTTGAACTCACCAACTGGGAGATCATGACCTGAGCCAAAGTCATATGCTTAACCAACTGAACCATCCAGGTGCCCCTAATATTTGTCTTTCTATGGATAACTTATTTAACTTACAATGATACCCTCTAGGTCCATCCATTTTGTCGGGAATGAATGGTAAGATACCATTCTTTTTTGTGGATGATATATCACATATTTTTTCCAAGATTTTATTATTATTTTTTTACATTTATTTATTTTTGAGAGACAGAGCACAAGTGGGGGAGGGGCAGAGAGAGGAGACACAGAATCCGAAGCAGGCTTCAGGCGCCGAGCTGCCAGCACAGAGCCCGATGCGGGGCTCGAACCCACAAACCATGAGATCATGACCTGAGCTGAAGTCGGACGCTCAACCGACTGAGCCACCCAGGCGCCCCTCTAAGATTTTATTTTTAAGTATTCTTTACACCCAACATGGGGCTCACACTTACAGCCATGAGATCAAGGGTCACATGCTCTACCGACTGAGCCAGCCAAGCCCCCTACCACATTTTCTTTATCCATTCATCTATCGATGGACACTTGAGTTGTTTCCATATCTTAGCTATTGTAAATACTGCTACAGTAAACATGGGGTGCATATTTCTTTTCAAATTAGTATTTTTGTTTTCTTTGGGTAAACACCCAGGAGTGCAATTGCCGGATTGTGTGGTATTTCTATTTTGAACATTTTGAGGAACCTCCATACTGTTTTCCATAGTGGCTGCACCAATTTACACTCACGCCAACAGTGCACCAGGGTTCCCTTTTCTTGATATCCTTCCCAATATTTGTTATTTCCTATCTTTTTGATTCTAGCCGTTCTGACAGGTATAAAGTCACATCTCGCTGTGGTTTTGCTTTGCGTTTCCCTGATAACTGGTGATGTTGAGTATCTTTTCATGTGTCTGTTGGCCATCTCTGTATCTTCTTTGGGAAAATGTCTATTCCACTACTCTGCCCATTTTTAAATCGTTATGTGTGGGGGTTTTTTTGGTGTTGAGTTATATGGGTTCCTTAGATATTCTGGATATTAACCCCCTTATCAGATATATCATTTGCAATCGTCTTCTCCATTAAGTACATTTCCTTTTCATTTTGTTGATGGCTTCCTTTGCTGTGCAAAAGCTTTGTAGTTTGATGTAGTCCTATTCATTTATTTTTGCTTTTTTTGCCCTCGCCTGAGAAAACAAGTCCAAAAAACATTGCTAAGACTGATGTTCAAGAGTTTATTGCCTAAGTTTTCTTTTTTTAATGTTTATTTATTTTGAGAGAGAGAGAGAGACAGACAGACAGAGAGTGCACGTGCACAAGTGGGGGAGGGGCGGAGAGACAGAGGGAAACAGAGAATCCCAAGCAGGCTACGTGCTGTCAGCGCAAGGCCTGACGTGAGGCTTGATCTCATGAACCATGAGCTCATGACCTGAGCTGAAATCAAAAGTTGGACACCTAACTGACTGAGTCACCCAGGCACCCCACTGCCTATGTTTTCTTTTAAGAGTTTTGTGGTTTCAGGTTTTACATTTAGGTTTTTAATCCATTTTGAGTTTATTTTTGTGTATGGTGTAAAACAGTGGTCCAGTTTCATTCTTTTGCATGTAGCTGTCCAGTGTTCCCCATACCATTTATTTAGGAGACTGCCTTTTTTCCATTGTATATTCTCACCTCCTTTGGCATAGATTAATTGGCCATATAACTGTGGGTTTATTTCTGGGCTCTCTATTCTCTTCTACTGATCTATGTGTCTGTCTATTTTTATGTCCGTACCACACTGTTTTGATTATTACAGCTTTGTAGTATAGTTTGAAATCTGAGAATGTAATACTTTCTGCTTTGTTCTTTTTTCTAAAGATTGCTTTGGCTGCTCAGGGTCTCATGTTATTTCATACAAGTTTTAGGATTATTTGTTCCAGTTCTGTGAAAAATGCCATTGGTATTTTGATTGGGATTGCATTGAATCTGCAGATTGCTTTGGGTAGTATGGACATTTTAAGAATATTAATTTTTCTAACCCATGAGCATAGTATATTTTCCTACATATTTGCATCATCTTCAATTTCTTTCATCAATGTCTTATACTTTTCAGAGTACAGGTCTTTCACCTCCTTAAATTTATTCCTAAGTATTTTATTCTTTTTGCTGCAATTGTGTATGGGATTGTTTTCTTAATTTCTTTTTCTGACTGTTATTAGTGTAGAAAAATGCAACAGAGAGGCGTCTGGGTGGCTCAGTCGGTTAAGTGTCTGACTCTTGGTTTCGGCTCAGGTCATGAGGTCAAGCCCTGTGTCGGGCTCTGTGCTGACAGTGTGGAGCCTATTTGGGATTCTCTCTCTCCCTCTGTCTTTGCCCCTCCCCTGCGCGCACTCTCTCTATCCCTCTCTCAAAATAAATAAAATAAGCTTAAAAAAAAGAAAAATGCAACATATTTCTATTAATTTTGTATCCTTCAACTTACTGAATTCATTTATTAGTTCAAATAGTTTTTTGGTGGAGTCTAGGGTTTTCTATATATTGTATATCATGTCACCTGCAAATAGTGACAGTTTTTCTTCTTCCTTGCCAATTTGGATGCCTTTTATTTATTTATTTATTTTTATTTTTTTGTTAATCACCACAGCTAGAACTTCCAGTATTATGCTGAATAAAATTGGCAAGAACGGGAATGGGCATCCTTGTCTTGTTCCTGATCTTAGAGTTAAGTTCTCGGCTTTTCACAGTTGAGTATGGTGCTAGCTATGAGTATGTCACATGTGGCCTTTATTACGTTAAGGTACGTTCCCTCTATACTCACTTTGTTGAGAGTTTTTGTCATAACTGAATTTTGAATTCTGTCAAATGCTTTTTCTTAATTTATTAAGATGATCATGGGTGCCTGGGTGGCTCAGTCGGTTGAGCGTCAGACTTTGGCTCAGGACTTCGTCTCAGGCCATGATCTCAGTTTGTGAGTTCGAGTCTTGCATTGGGCTCTCTGCTGTCAGCGTGGAGCCACTTTGGATCCTCTGTCCCTCTCTCTCTGCACCTCCCCTGCTCGCTCTCTTTCTCTCAAAAATAAACACTTAAAAATTAAGGAAGATGACCGTATCATTTTTATCCTTCATTTTGTTAATGTGGTGTATCTCATTGATTGAGATAAGGATGTTAAACCACCCTTTCATCCCTGGAATAAATGCCACTTGATCATGGTGTATGATCCATTTAATGTATCGTTGAATTTAATTCGCTAATATATTGTTGAGGATTGTTGCATCTATGTTTATCAGGGATATTAACCTGTAATTTTCCTTTTTGTAGTATCTCTGGTTTTGGTATTAGGGTAATTTTGGCCTCATGGAATGAATTTGAAAGCATTTTTTCCTCTTCAAGTTTTTGAAATAGTTTGAGAAGGATAGGTGTTGACTCTCTTTAAGTGTCTAATATAATTTACCCGTGAAGCCATCTGGTCCTGGACTTTTGTTTGTTGAGAGTTTTTGACTATTGATTCAATTTTATTACTAGTAAGTGGCCTGTTCAGATTTTCTGTTTATTCATGATTCAATCTTGGAGGTTTGTATGTTTCTAGGAATTTATTATTCTTCCAGGTTGTGCAATTTGTTGGCATTTGGCATATATATATTTTTTGTAGTACTCCCTTAAGATGCTTTGTGATTCTGTGGTGTCACTTGTAACTTCTCTTTCATTTCTGATTTTACTCACTTGAGTCCCCTCTCTTTTTTCTTGATGAGTCTGGCTAAAGATTTATCAATTTTGTTTATCTTTTCAAAGAACTAGCTCTTAATTTCACTACCTTTCGTATTGCTTTTTTAGTCTCTATTTCATTTATTTCTGCTCTGATATTTATTCCTTATTATTATTATATATTTATTACTTTGGACTTTGTTGTTTTTCTAGTTTCTTTAGGTGTAAGGTTAGATTATTTCAGATTTTTCTTGTTTCTTGATGTAGGCTTGTATTGTTATAAACTTGCTTCCTAGAGCTGCTTTTGCTGTGTCCCAAAGATTTTGGAATGTTATTATTTTCATTTTCATTTGTCTTATTTTTTAATTTTCTCTTACAGTGCTTTTGTCCTAAGGAAAGTTCCTACAGATTCCTGCCCCTCAGCACACCCCCTAATATTAGTCAATAAATCTCCTTCATGTAAGGGCCAGGTGCCTTTCAAACTGTTGCCTCTGTGCTGGGTCTGAGTTCACGCACAGACCCTTTAGTAATGGAGCCTGTTTTCTATAGCCCTCTGGCTCCCCTAGGAGATTCCCCTAGGAATTTCTACCTAGACAATCATGTCATCTGTGAACAAAGACAGTTTTATTTCTACCTTCCCCATCTACATACCTTTTATTTTACTTTGTCTTATTGCATTAGTTAAGCCTACCAGTATGATGTTCAATAATAGTAGTTAGAGGGGACATCCCTGCTTTCTTCCTGATTTTAAGGTGAAAGCATCTAATTTCTCACCACTAAGTATGATAACTGTAGACATTTTTATAGATGTCCTTTTTTTTTTTAATTTTTTTTAACGTTTATTTATTTTTGAGACAGAGAGAGACAGAGCATGAACGGGGGAGGGTCAGAGAGAGAGGGAGACACAGAATCGGAAACAGGCTCCAGGCTCTGAGCGGTCAGCACAGAGCCCGACACGGGGCTCGAACTCACGGACCGTGAGATCATGACCTGAGCCGAAGTAGGCCGTTCAACCGACTGAGCCACCCAGGCGCCCCTAGATGTCCTTTATCATGTTGAGGAACTTCCTTTTTGTTCCTAGTTTGCTGAGCGTATTTAACATGAATTGGTGCTGGACCTTGTCAAGTGTTTTTTTCTGCATCTGATGATAAGATCATGTCATTTTTTCTCCTTTAGCCTGTTGATGTGATGGATTACATTAATTGACTTTTGAGTGTGAACCAGCCTTGTGTACCTGAGATGAATCCCAGTTGGTCATAGTATATAATTATTTTCATAACTTGTTGTATTTGATCTGCCAATATTTGGTTGATGGTTTTTGCATCTATATTAAGAGATACGGGTCTTTGGTTTTCCTTTTTTGTAATGTATTGTCTGGTTTTAGTATTAGGATGATGCTGATCTCATAGAATGAGTTAGAAAGCATTCCCCCTGCTTCTATTTTCTAGAACAGGTTATAGAGAATTTGTATCATTTATTATGTTTGGTAGAATGCCCCAGTAAACTCATTTGTGCCTGTTGCTTTCTGTTTTGGAAGGTTACTAATTATTGGCTCAGTTTTAAAATAGATATAGACCTATTCATATAGTCTATTTCTCTTTTTATGAGTATTGTTAGATTATGAATTTCAAAGAATTGGTCCATTGCTTCTAAGTTATCAAATTTGTGACCATAGAGTTGTTCATAATATTCTTTTATTATCCTTTTAATGTCAGTGGAATCAGAAGTGATGGCCCCCTTTCTTTTTTTTGTTTCAAAAATTTTTTCAATGTTTATTAAGTTTTTGAGAGAGAAAGAATTCTCAAAAGCAGGCTTCAGGCTCTGAGCTGTCAGCACAGAGCCCAACATGGGGCTTGAACTCACAAACTGTGAGATCATGACCTGAGCCGAAGTTGGATGCTTAACTGACTGAGCCACCCAGGTGCCCCATGATGGCCCCCTTTCATTTCTGATAGTAGCAATTTGTGTCTTCTCTTTTTTTCTTGGTTAGCCTGGACAGATACTTATCACTTTTGTCAATATTTTCAAAATAACCACCTTTTGGTTTCATTGATTTTCTCTATTGTTTTCTTGTTTTCAATTTCTTTGATTTTTGCTCTGATTTTTTAATATCTTTTTTTCTGCTTACTTGCATTTAATTTCCTCTTCTTTCTCTAGGTTCCTAAGGTAGAAACTTAGATTATTAATTTTAGATTTTTCTTCTTTTCTAACATATGCATTCAGTGTGACAAATATCCCTCTATGCATTGATATCATTGCATCTCCAAATTTTGATAAGTTGTATTTCCATTTCCATTTAGTTAAAAATATTTTTTCAAATTCTCTTGAGATTTATTCTTTGATCCATGTGTTATTTAGAAGTGTGTTTTATGGCCCAGAATATAGTCTGTTTTAGTGAATGTTTCATGTGAGCCTGAAAACAATGTGCATTCTGCTGTTGTTGAAGAATTCTACAAAGGTCAATTAGATCTGGTTTATTGATGATGCTCTTAGTTCAATTATATTTGATTATACTGATTTTCTACCTGCTGTATTTGTCAATTAGTAATAGAGGGGATGTTAAAGTTTCAAGTACAACAGTAGATTTGTCTATTTCTCCTTGTAGTTCTGTCAATTTTGACTCATGTGTTTTGACACTGGGTTGACACATTAAGGTTTGCTGTCTTCTGGAAAATTGAATCTTTTGCTGTTATGTAATGGCCCTCTTTATCCCTGATAAATTGTCCTTGTTCTGAAGCGTGCTTTGTCTGAAGTACTCCAGCTTTCTTTTGCTTAATGTTAGCATGGTATATCTTTCTCCATACCTTCAATGCCTCCATACCTTCAATTTATCTCTCTTTATATGTAAAGTAGGTTTCCTGGGGTGCCTGGGTGGCTCAGTCCGTTAAGCGTCTGACTTCGGTTCAGGTCATGATCTCACGGTTTGTGAGTTTGAGCCCGGTGTCGGGCTCTGTGCTGACAGTTCAGAGCCTGGAGCCTGCTTCGGATTCTGTGTCTCCCTCTCTCTGTGTCCCTCCCCTGCTCACACTCTGTCTCTCTCTTTCAAAAATAAATAAACATTAGAAAAACAAATAAAGTAGGTTTCTTGTTGGCAACATATAGTTGGCTCTTGTGTTTTTTAAATCCAGTCTTACAGTCTCTATCTTTTAATTGCCATAGACTATTCACATTTAAAATTGTTATTGATATATTCAGATTAGTATCTACCATTTTTGTAATTGCTTTGTATTCATTGTCATTGTTCTTGGTTTCTATTTTATCTTCCACTCTTTTTCTGCCTTCTCTGGTTTTAATTGAGATTTTTATTATGATTCAATTTTCCCTATTCTCTTAACATACCATTAACACTTAGAAAAAAATTTTTTAGTGGTTGCCCTAGAATTTGCAATATGCATTTACAAGAAGTCTAAGTCCACTTCCAAATAACACTATATCATTTTACTGGTAGTACAAATACCTTATGCACAGTGTTCCCAATTCCTCTCTCCTGTCTTTTATAATATTGCTGTCATTCATTTCACTTATCCATATGCTGTAATCACTGAAGACATTTTTACTGTTATTATTTTGGACAAACTGTTATCTGTTAGATCACATAAAAATATTGTAAATAAAATGTTTCATCTTACCTTCATTTATTATTTCTCTAACACCTTTTCTTTCTTTATGCAAATCTGAATTTCTTTTTTTTAAATTTTTATTTATTTAAGTAATCTCTACCGCCCAATGTGGGACTTGAACTCATGACCCAAGATCCAGAGTTGTATGCTTCTCCAAACTGAGCCAGCCAGGTACCCCACAAGTCTGAGTTTGTGACCTCCTCTCTAAGTGCTAATTTTCCTCCTCTCTAAGTGCTCCTGTTAACATTTCTTGCAAAGGAGGTATACTGGTGACAAATTTTCTTAATTTTTATTTGTCTGAGAAAGTCTTTATTTCTCCACACTTTTGAAGGATAACTTTGATGGATACAGAATTCTAGGTTAATGGATTTTTTTCCTCCAACACTTTAAATATTTCACTTCACTTAGGGCACCTGGGTAGCTCAGTCAATGGAGCATCTGACTCTTGATTTCAGCTCAGGTCATGATCCCAGGGTCATGGGATCGTGCCCCGTATCAGGCTCCATGCTGAGCGTGGAGCCTGCTTAAGATTCGCTCTCTCCCTCCCCGTGCACCTCTTCCTCGCTTGTACTCTCTCTCTCTCTCGAAAACATTTTTTTTCCACTTCACCATCTTCTTGCTTGCATGTTTTCTAAAGAGAAGCCTGATGTGATTCTTATCCTTGCTCCTGTATAGGTATTTTTTTTTTGATCTGGCTTCTTTCAAGATTTTCTCTTTGCCTTTGATTTTCTACAGTTTGAATATGATATGCCCCAGTATAGATTTTTTTGGTGTTTATCCTGCTTGATGTTCTGTGAACTTCCTGGATCTGTTGTTTGGTGTCTGCCATTAATTTGGAACAAATCTCTGCCAGTATAACGTTTTTTTTTGAAGGTTTAAAAGAGTTTTTGAGTATAGTTGACACACAATGTTGTATTAGTTTCAGGTGTACAGCATAGTGATTTAATGCAACCCCTACCAAAATACCAACAGCATTTTTCACAAAACGAAAACAATACTAAAATTTGTATGGTACCACAGAAGACCCCCAATAGCCAAAGCAATATTGAGAAAGAAAAACAAAGCCGGAGGTATCACGATTCCGGATTTCAAGATATACTACAAAGCTGGAGTCATCAGAGAAGTATGGTACCGGCATCAAAATAGACACACAGATCAATGCAACAGAACAGAGAGCCCAGAGAGAAATCCACACTCATATGGTCAATGAACTTATGCCAAAGGAGGCAAGAACGTACATTAGGGAAAAGACAGTCTCATCAATAAATGGTGTTGGGAAAACTGGACAGCGACACGCAAAAGAATGAATTTGAACTACTTTCTAACACCACACACAAAAATAAACTCAAAATGGATTGAAGACTTAAATTGGAGATCTGCCAATTTTACTTTAAACATTTCCTCCACTCTTTTTTCTTTCTCCTCCTTCTGGCATTCCCGTCACACATGTTACACCTCTTGCAGTTGTCTACGGCTCTTAGGTGGTCTGTTTTGTTTGGTTTCCTTCATTCTTTTTTCTGTTTTTCATTTTCAGAAGTTTCTATTGTCGTATTGGGGAGCCTCTGTCATATTGGGAAGTTGCTACTGTCATATCTTCCAGCTCATTGATCCTTACTTGCCTTGTACAGTCTCTCGATAAGCCCATCAAAGGCACTCTTCAGGGGCACCTGGCTGGCTCAGTTGGTGGAATGTGCGACTCTTGGTTTCAGGGTTGTGAGTTTGAGTCCCATGTTGGGTATAGACATTACTTAAAATCTTAAAAAAAAAAAAAAGGCCCTCTCCAGTTCTGTCACAGTGTTTTTGTTTTCTAGTATTTCCTTTTGGTTCTTTCTTAGAGTTTTTATTTCTTGGCTTTTACATTATTCATATGTTCTTGCATATTGTCCACTTTTTTCATGAGAGACTTTAGCATATTAATCATAGTTATTTTATTATTTTATTTTTTGATATATTTTATTATTTTTAGAAGTTTATCTATTTTGAGAGAGAGAGAGAGGTAGTGGGGGAGGGGCAGAGAGAGAGGAAGAGAGAATCCCGAGCAGGCTCTGTGCTGTCACTGCAGAGCCTGATGCGAGGCTCCATTTCATGAACTGTGAGATCGTGACCTGAGCTGAAATCAAGAGTCAGATGCCTAATGGACCGAGCCACCCAGATGCCCCAAATCATAGTAATTTTAAATTCCACATCAAATAATTCCAAAATTTCTGCCATATTTGAGTCTACTTCTGATGCTATGTCTCTTCAGAATATGGGTTTGCGTTTTTTTATTTTTAGCATATGCCTTGTACCTTTTTATTGAAAGCCAGATGTGATGTACTGGGTAAAAGAACTGGAGTAGATAGTGTTTTAGTGCAAAAGGTTTTCTGTTTATCTGGCTAGGAATTAGGATATGTTTACTGTTTGCCGTGTCAGAGGCTAAAATTCCCTCTAGTGTCCTTGTGTTTGTCTCGGCTGTCATCTTTGAGTTTTCCTAGAGGCTTCTTCTTAAATAGGGTCTGAGGCTTGCAGTTCTTTTAGGTGTAGTCCACTATTAAGCAGGAGCACTATTCATTTGGTGGTAAGTCTGTGGGGAGGAAAAACGTTCTATAGTCCTATGATTAGATCTCGGTCCTTTAGGGAGTCCGTCTCCCTGGGCTGTGACCTTCACAAGGGCTTCTCAGCTTCTCCACCCTTTCGTCTAACTGAGACAGGAAGGCTGGAAGGGGCCAGAGTTGGGTGTACCCACCCCTTCCACCTGTCACCCAGGCTTTGGTAAAACCCAAGTCCCTTAGGCTGTGGTTAAATAGTTTCCCTTCAGGGTAGGCCTTGGTTGAGAAAATCAGAGAGCTCTGGATATGTTTCAAAATAGTTTTCCCCTCTCCCTGCTTTAAGCAAGTGGAGTTTTCTCCAATTTTTACAGTGATAGCTCCTCGGAACCCCTCCCTGGCCAGAGTATTAACTCTTAAGGCAATCCATACTAAGCTTCTAAAATTTGTCAATTACAGGGCGCCTGGTGGCTCAGTCAGTTAAGTGTCCAACTCTTGATCTCAGCTCAGATCTTGATATCAGGGTCATCAGTTCAAGCCCTGCATTGGGCTCCATGCTGGGTATGCAGCCTACTTAAAAAATAATAAATAAAATAAAATAATAAAATAAAATAAAATAAACTCATCAATTACAGTTTACTGTGTTCCAACTCATATTGGCTCTAACTGTGGGTTTCTGCTTAGGCTTCTGCTTCTGGCAAACTGTGTTTATCAGTTTTCTCCCTACTTTCCAGGGCAGCAGTTTGCCCTATGACCTCAATGCTCTAACAGATCTAAGAAGAATTGTTTTCAGTTTATTCCATTCTTTCTTGTTATGAAGATGAGAACTCCTTCCTTATTCTTTACATTTTGGACTGGAAACTGGAAGTCCTTGTCTTTCTTTTTACAGTGTGAGAGTTTGGGGTGCCTGGTGGCTCAGTTGGTTGAGCGTCTGACTCTTGATTTTGGCTCTGGTCATGATCTCACAGTTTTGGGGATCGAGCCCTACATCGGGCTCTGCACTAACATGCGGAGCCTGCTTGAGATTCTCCCCCTCTCTCTCTGCCCCTCCAATGAGTGCTCTCTCTCAAAATAAATAAATATTTAAAAATAAAGTGTGAGAATTCTATATTTCCATTAATATTGTGTGTTCACACACTGCTTACCATTCAGACAGGGAAAGGGACTTTGCATTTTCTCTGAAAAATCACAGCTTAATCCACTTTTTTAAAATAACCACTTTTCGGGGCACCTGGATGGCTCAGTCGGTTGAGCGTCCAACTTCCACTCAGGTCATGATCTCCCGGTCTGTGAGTTTGAGCACCACGTCGGGCTCTGTGCTGACAGCTCAGCGCCTGGAGCCTGCTTCCCATTCTGTGTCTCCCTCTCTCTGTGCCCCTTCCCCGCTCATGCTCTCTCTCTCTCTGTCAAAAGTAAATAAACATTTAAAAAAATTTAAAAAAATAACCATTTTTTACTTTATTTACTTATTGTATTATATACATCATTAATGTTATATGTTGCCTTAAGTCCTAAGACAGAGAATAAATGGATGAACGAATGAATAACAAATAAGGTAGTTTAAACCATAGAAAAGAGAACCCATTTAATTGGTGCAAGAACAAGAAGAGATGAGAAATACTTAGTCCATACCTAATGCTTTAGTCTGCTTTTTAATTGAGAAATATCGCATAAAGGTATATTAATGTGAATCTGTCATTCAGCAGAATGTCTAACATATGAGGTTATTTTGGTTAATGAAATGTTATGGTGACCCGGTGGCCCGGGTGGCTCAGTCAGTTGAGTGTCCGACTCTCGATTTTGACTCAGGTCCTGATCCTAGGGTCGTGGGATCAAGCCCCGCATCGGGCTCCGAGCTGAGCATAGAGCCTACTTGGGATTCTCTCTCTCTCTCTTCCTCTGCCCCTCTTTCCCACTCACATTCTCTGTTTCTAAGATAAAAAAAAGAAAGAAAAGAAATGTGAAAACATGCACTACATTTTTCTCTCAAATTCAAAGAATTTATTAACGTGAATTGTATATTTGTTTCAGTGAATTTCATTGGAGCCGCTTGTCAGTTGTGTGATCTTAGGCATGTTATTTGGCCTCTCTCTGTGCTAGTTTCCTCGTCTGCAGAAGAGGTTAATGGTAATTCACGCAGGTTGCTTAGCACAGTACTTGGTACACAGTAAGCCCGCAGAAAACTGTAGCTATTATTGTCATTATTCATTGCTGTTACATGTAAACCACCACCTCGCCGTACTGGGGGAAACAAAAAATGCAGAAGACTCAATCTCGTGCAAGAATTATTCAAAAATATCAACTTGTCTATTGCTCAGGGGTTAAGGTCTTCTCCTGGTTGTCAGGGGAAGGAACGGTGACAAGGAGCAGGCTGAGGCTAATGGACCTCAATTCTCTGGCCTTGAATTTGAATTTGGTTGCTCTTCTTAGACAGTCACCTCATGATGGTGAGCTCTCTTTCCTCATCTTTCACACCCCCATCTCAACCAGGATGGTGGTCAGCTTTCTTGTTTCTGGAATAAAAGGACTGAACACTCTTTTAAGCTAAAGGTTAAGTGGCGTTTTGAAACTATAGAATGCATTCATCTAACGGAAGGACAGGTTTGGCCGTGGAGACCCCTGAAGTCTAAGTCTCTAAAAATAGAGCTACCCTACGACCCAGCAATAGCACTACCAGGATTTACCCAAGGGATACAGGAGTGCTGATGCACAGGGGCACATGTACCCCAATATTTATGGCAGCACTCTCAACAATAGCCAAATTATGGAAAGAGCCTAAATGTCCAGCAACTGATGAATGGATAAAGAAGCTGTGGTTTATATATACGATGGAATACTACTTGGCAATGAGAAAGAATGAAATCTGGCCATTTGCAGCAACGTGGATGGAACCGGAAGGTATTACGCTGAGTGAAATAAGTCAGTCAGAGAAGGACAGATATCCTATGTTTTCACTCACATGTGGATCCTGAGAAACTTCACAGAAGACCATGGGGGCGGGGGAAGGGGGAAAAATAGTTACAAACAGAGAGGGAGGGAGGCAAACCATTAGAGACTGTTAAATACAAAGAACAAACAGGATGGATGGGGGGGAGAGGGGAACATGGGTGATGGGCATTGAGGAGGGCACTTGCTGGGACGAGCACTGGGTGTTGTATGGAAGCGATGAGCCACGGGAGTCTGCCCCCAAAACAAGAGCACGCTGTACACGCTGTATGTTAGCCAATTTGACAATAAATTATATTTAAAAAACCCTGAAAAACATAAAATAAATAGCAGAAGAACCAATTTAACACCTTGAAATATTTTTGCCCGAGTCTCTGTTGGAATTGAGGTTTTGATGTGGTGGGTGGGCCTACAGAATTCATTGGAATTTCTTGGAAATTTCTTTTGCTTAAAATGAAGAAATAAGACCCTTCTGGATATTTCTTGGGCTGTTGTGGTTATGCGCCTAGGCCAGGGTTGAGTTAAAAGGAGGGTAGGCAAGTGAGAAAAAGAGAAAAGACAGCTCTGTTGCTTCACCTTGTGATGGGGGCTATGGAAGGAGATGTAAGGAGCTCATCTGCATATGGGCCTGAGTTCTGTTTTTTCCTTTCCCTTCTATGCCCAGCTGGCCAGAACCATCTCCTCGTGCCCCACTGGCTACCTCCCAGAGGAAGTGATGAGCTGCCAGCCTCCCTCACTCTCCCGCTCCCTAAACCTCATCAATAGCTCTGGGCCCAGCTTTTGACGTGGATTTCTTCCTCCCCTAGGGCTCCACAGTCTCTTTTTCCACTTCCTGTTTAAAAACATCATTTGTTTCGTCCTTTGTCTCTCTTCTTCAAGGGAGAAGTGGACAGAGGCTTTTCCTTGGTCTTTATCTTGCCTCCTTTTTTCCCCCCTAAACCAAGATTCTTGGGCCTGGAATATGAGAATGTTGAGCTCCGAATCTGCAATTCTCATAGCAGCTCTAATTGTGTCTGGTCCTGTGCTTAGGATGGGTTGAGGCATCTCAATTATCTACCCAGGCCTGAATGCCACCACTTAAATCTCTTGTGTCCCTTGATTTTATAGTTTTTATTTTTTCTTAAAGTAGGCTCCATGCCCAACGTGGGGCTTGAACTCACGACCCTGAGATCAAGAGTCACGGGCTCTACTGACTGAGCCAGCCTGGCGCCCCGTGTCCTTTGATTTTAAAAGCAAGAGTGCGTGCAGGCGGCACCTTTTGTATTTTTAGAATCCAAAATATTGGCCTGTAAATGTTGGGAATTAAGACATTCACCGTGAGACCTACCCTTTGTGTGTGGAAGGGATGGAGGTGGACTACAGCTCAACGCATTTGAAAATTGTATTTCTAGGGGTGCCTGGATGGCTCAGTTGGTTACGCGTCTGACCTCAGCCCAGGTCATGATCTCACGGTTCACGAGTTCCAGCCCCGCATCGGGCTCTGTGCTGACAGTGTAGAGCCCGCTTGGGATTCTCTCTTTCCCTCTCTGCCCTTCCCCTCCCTCCCTCAAAAATAAACAAATAAACATTTTTTAAAGTTAATTCACCACACGTTCAGAGCTGGCATTTGCTCACAGGTTGCGCCACAGGTTGGCAAACTTGGTTTTGAAAGGAGACTGGGAGAAATGAGGGCGGTTATAATGGAAGCACACCCGGCCTTTTGTGGAAAGGGTACAAATCGCATCACTCTCTCAAGGCCCGAAGTTGTAAGCACCAGGAGGCTGAATGTCTGTAGGGGAGGTTGGTAACTTTTCCTATTTTCCTAGAAGTAAAATGACTCGGCGGGGAGTTGGGAACTTTGAGTCTCCAGCCCTTTGGAGAAAAGAGTTCTAGGCAGGATGCAGGTGGCACGCGCTGAGGCACTGAGCCCGAGCTGGCGTGTGCTGCCCAGAGCTGGATGATCTAGGTCTCGGGGGAGGGCGTGGCCACCCAGGGGCCGAGGAACTCTGCGCGCTTTCTTGAGCTGCCTGCTCCACTGTTCTGGGCCTGTGTCCCAAATCTGTGAAATGAAGGGAGTGGACTGGATGACCTTGAAAGCCCCTTGCGGTGCAGAGACTACTGAGGTTTCTTCTCCTAAGCCGGGTACAGAAGAGAAAGGTACTTGGCTTGGAAGAGCCACGTGGCACAATGGGACTGGTTCTCCGTGGATGCCCGTCTTTTACCGCAGGGCCAATGAGCGTTTGTCTCACTTGCCGAATTAAAAAAACCTCATGTGAGAGTTCCACAGAGGAAAATGAGAATATGGTTCCTGAGATGATCTGGCCGAGGCAAGGACCGGCTCTCGCTGGGACACCTTACCGCCTGGGCTTAATGGGGGTGAGCAGAAGTCTCACTGAACCCCGATGAAGGTAATGGCACGCAGCATTCCTAGGATGAGGGCTATGTTACCATAGCAACTGACTCCCGAGGCGTCCGCTCCAGGCGTTGAGAAGCCCAGGCCACATGTGGGCTACAGCAGGTCAAAGGAGGCCAAGTTTAGCTAACCTAGCAGGAAATGCAGTGGAGGATTCTATTTAGCTCTCTTATTCCACCTCCGGGACGCCAACGTTCCCCAGAGGTATCGTATCAGCACCAAACGACTGCAAGGCAGGTCAGCGCATCCACGCGTGTGCTCCGAGGACGCCCAATGATAAGCACGACGCCCCATCACCTCAATTCTGGCAAACGTATTTCTGTTTTTTATTATTTACTTATTTACTTATTTAAAGCAGGCCCCATGCGGGGCTTACACTCATGACCCTGAGATCAAGACCTGATCTGAGATCGAGTCAGACGCTTAACCAACTGAGCCACCCAGGCACCCCAAAACATTTTTTCCTGTCCTTTTTAAAACAACTCAGAACGGAGTGCCTGGGTGGCTCAGTTGGCTAAGCATCTGACTCTTGATTTCAGCCCAGGTCATGATCTCACAGTTCGTTGAGTTCAAGCCCTACGTTGGGCTCTGTGCTGACAGATCTCTCCCTCTCTCTCTGCCCCCTGCCCTGCTCATGCTCTAATTAAATACATAAACTTAAAAAAGACTAAAACGACTCAGAACAAACTCCATTTCCCCTACTTTGTATGTAGTTGCAGTGACTCTTTGTTTAAAAACTTACTTTTCACACTTACCTAGGAAAATTTACATTGATGTGAAAAAGCTTTAGAGACTTTAGAAAGATCCAGAATTTTTAATTCCTGTAAAATGCTGAAACTACTGTATACTCCCCTCCCCGAGATTGCGTTTATAACGTTTCAGCCCAAACTAACATCTACAGAGAACAGAAAAGGGACTCGTTATTCTCGCAGGCAGTCTGAGCATGAAAAAAGAAATGTTGTTAGTGTGTCAGACTAGATATGAATGTTGACTGCAGGATTTGGGCCGAGTGCCGTCTGGCTTTCAGTCTCAGCATGGCAAAGCCACGTGTTTGACTAAAAATTTTGTTTTGGGGCACCTGGGTGGCTCAGTCGGTTAAGCACCCGACTCTCAGTTTGGGCTTAGGTCGTGATCTCATGGAAGTGAGATCGAGCCCCATGTCTGGCTCTGCGCCGGGCTCGGAGCCTGCTTGGGATTCTCTCTCCCTCCCTCTCTCTCCCTGTCTCCCTCTCTCTCTGCCCTTCCCTCGCTCACGTGCACGTGCTCTCACTCTCTCTCAAAATAATAAAAATAAAAATATTGTTTTCAAAATCATCTGGTGAGGGTGGGAGTGGGCATGCAGAGGTGCGTTCCTGAATGTTCCTCTCTCTCAACAGGGGCCTCAGCAGGTTGGACTTTTAAACAGGTTTCCCTCAAAGATACCTAATGGGTTATTCATCCTCTGAAACCTCTTGAGAGTTAAAAGGATGATCTGACGAGGAAGGCCTGGTTTGGAGGGCCCAGGGGGACTGTGGCTTCTTACTGGGATGTGAGAGCTGCTGACACCCTGAATACTGCCATGATATTTTCGTCTATAGAATTAAGGAAAATTTAGACAAACTGGGTCCAAATTCACTAAAACTCCATACCACCAGATCTACACCCCATCTGCATGACTGCACTCACATACATACCATGGAACAAAAATAACAAACTCATCCCGGATTTTGTTTTTCACAAATAATCTCTTAATACAACATGACCTGGTACCGTCTCAAATGGTCATCTTTTGACACACGAATTAGACATCACTGCCCGAACAAATGAAAGAATATTTCAAATTAACACAGGTAAGAATCTGGCATAAACTGAAACCCTCCCCCCACCCAGCACCAAATTCCATAAAACCCATCTCTTCAAAATAGTACCACCAAAAAAAAAAAAAAATCCTTAGATGTTAGAAAGTCCTCGAGAATATTCACTCATAGAGCTCAATCTGTGCTGTATCTTCAAGGTATATGTTTGTATGCAATTCTTCTCTAAGCTTTTCACCCTTCTTAGCTCAGTGAAACTGTATTAAAAATTGTTCTTGGGGCGCCTGGGTGGTTCAATCGGTTAAGCGTCCGACGTCAGTTCAGTTCAGATCTCATGGTTTGTGAGTTCGAGCCCCGCGTCGGGTTCTCTGCTGTCAGTGAAGAGCCTGCTTCGGATCCTCTGTCTCCCTCTCTCTGTACCTCCCTCGCCTGTGTTCTATTGCTGTCAAAAATAAATAAATATTTTAAAAAATTGTTCTTAGGGTTGGGGTGCCTGAGTGGCTCAGTCAGGCTGACATCGGGTCAGGTCATGATCTCATGGCTCGTGAGTTCGAGTCCCACATGGGGCTCTGTGCTGACAGCTCCAAGCCTGAAGCCTCCTTCCGATTCTGTGTCTCCCTCTCTCTCTGCCCTCCCTCTCTCGCATTCTGTCTCTCTCTCTCTCAAAAATAAATAATGTTAAAAAAGAAAGAAAAAATTGTTCTTAGGGCACCCTGGTGGCTTTTGATGTTTCTCTCTCTCCCCCTCTGCCCCTCTCCCCGACGTGCACTCTTCCTCTCTCAAATTAAAAAAAAAAAAAGGTTATTTCCCAGGTTTTGGCACCAAAAAAAATTGTTTGCTTCAAATTTTTCAAAATGTTTATTTATTTTTGAGAGAGACAGAGACAGAGCATGAGCAGGGGAGGGGCAGAGAGTGAGGGAGACACAGAATCCAAAGCAGGCTCCAAGCTCTGAGTGGTCAGCATAGGGCCCAACAAGGGGCTTGGACCCATGAGCCATGAGATCATGACCTGAGCCGAAGTCGGACGCTTAACTGACTGAGCCACCCAGGTGCCCCTGTTTGCTTCAATTTCTAAACAAATCTCCAGTTTCCTCCAGCCCTCCACTATAATGTTTTCAGGCTGACACATGAGAGTTTCAGAACATTAAAAGTAGGGCCGCCACTTTCTACAATGCTTTACTACAGACTGAAACAGCAGGAGAACCAGGCACTTGGACTTTAAAGCCGTCTCCCTGCATTCATCTTGGTGTAACTAAACAGACATTAGTTACTCATATCGTGTGTTCTCTGTATGTGAATAATTCCCTCACCCCAAGGCCTGAATGTACTTTTGTGTGTGTGTGGATTTAGCTAAGAACTTATGCCTGGTTTTAAATATTTAAAGTAACAATACAGTCGAACCCTCTCATAACCTAGGTCCTTTGTGTGTTAATGTGCATAGTTCCCAGATTTAACTGAGCCCAACATGACTCCACACAGAAATGCTCCCTAAAAGACGTGTTAGAAGGAGTTGAGCTTGGGGCACCTGGTTGGCTCAGTTGGTTAAGTGTCCAATTTCAGCTCAGGTCATGATGTCAGGCTCTCTGTGCTGATGGTGTGGAGCCTGCTTGGGATTCTCTCTTCCCACCCCACCCCCCACCTCTCAAAATAAATAAACTTTTACAAAAAAGGAGTTAAACTTTATCTACCCTTGATTTTGTACAGGGAATTCGAAGAAGCAGTTTGGTTCTCTTTTACTGTTTTCCTTTAAGAAATCAAGATCCTTCTGGTAATGGGCAATTTCCATAAACCGGGGTGTACTTATCCCAACTTCCATTCACCAAAGACCTAAAGTTCAAAACTTATTTCCCAAACATGGAAAAGGTAACCGAAGCAACAACTTGAGAATGTCTGGAACAAAAGTGTCCAAGACCCAAAGCAGATTTTAAAACGGCTGCCCAGCCACATTGCTTTTTTCAAGTTTACTGACCTGTGCCTCGGTTTGAGTCACATCCATACATATGGTAATCTCCTTTCTGAGGGAAGAAAATCGCCAATATTTAGTATCTGGAGTTGTGGATGAAATGAGATATACAATGTACAGTTCATGCTTGTTTTTAGATTTCTATTTTCCCCAATTCCCCAGCACACATTTCTGTAATACCCAAGTCCGGGCTTGCTTCAGGGACAACTTTCCTTTGTGGGCAAAATTTCAGGGTACGTTGAAAAACTCAGAGTTCAAGATCAATGTAACTTGAATCAAACGGATGCACAAAAAATTCCGGGACGACCAAATTATCAGCATTTTAAATAAAGACCAGATCCAACCCTGCACTTGCATGAGGGTGCCTGACTCCTCATCCTGATCTCAATCCTGAGCCAAGATAATGAGATTTAGGAAAACAGGAGCGCGGCCCAAGTTTCTTGACGATTCATTTATATACTGCAGGAAAATATTTACCTCGATGCCCAGCCCTGTAGGCATCACTCCCACCTTGGACGGAGCTCAAGGGCTGGCAGATTTTGGTGGCTTCCAGCCCATAGGTAGCTTTGGCTCTGGAAGGGAGGGAGAGAGACCCGGGAGAGAGCCAAAGGCGTCCCACGCCGCCGAGCCCCTAGCGTCCTAGAGAACTGGGCGCCTCCAGAGCGAGCCACTCACCGCGCGAACACGTCGGGGTACTGGGTGCGTTGGAAAACGCTCTCCAGCTCCTTCAGTTCCAACCGCGTGAACAGGTGGCGGAGGCGTGGCTGCCTGTCCTGGGGCTGCGGATCCTCGGTGGCCGCGTGGGCCTCCTGCTGCTGCTGCGGGGGCTCCTCTCCACCGTCGCCGCCCTTCTGGATCTCGTCTACGGGGCCGGGAGCTCCCGCGCCGCCGTGGCTTTCTTCCCCTTCTGCTGCTGCTCCCCGCTCAGGTTCGGACAGTAGATCCTTCCCGACGTCTCCTCCAGTTACTGAGATCACGGTAGGCTTAGCGTCTGGAAAAGAAAAGAGAGATCACTACGTTGGAGCCCAGGGTGCGTGGGGCAGCGACCCGAGAGCAGCGACGCTGGCCGCGCGTCCCGTCCCCTCGCCTCTCCCAGGGAAAGGGCGTTTCCCACGGTTCGCCAAACGGATGTCCCGGTTCAGGCCCCGACCCTGCCGTTCTCGGAACTCATCGCCTCCCAGACTTTGGGAAGCGGTGTCTTCTAGGGGGCTCCCGGCCGGAGGTTCCATGTCCCGAGCGCTGTCGACGCAGCCGTGCGCCTTTATAGACTCCGCGCTGCGGCCCGCGGCAACCCCCCGGGTCGGGTCGTCTTTCTGGCACGGGGTCCGGGTTACCGCGCGCCTACCCCTGGATCAACGGTCGCTCGCTTAGAACGCCCACTACCCCGGCACCTGCGTGCGTGGTGGGCGGGACCTGCCGGGGAGCACACGAGGCTGGGGCGTGGCCACGAGGTAGGCGGAGCGCTTGCCGGAAGCGTGCTGCGGGAGGGGGCGTGCCCGAGGGCTCTAACTCGCCGCTTACCCGGGGCATTACCCTGGGGCGGGGGCCTTGCTGGGCGGTGCCAGCCAGCCGGGGGCGGGGCACGAAACCTCCCACCAGCCCCCAGAGCCCTGAGAGAAGTGTGGCGAGAACGTCTCACCGCCGGGCGGTCGCTGCACCGAGGTCGGTGCAGGGCTGTCGCCCTAAGCTCCTCCGGGGCGAGGGACTCAGAGGGAGGGCTGGAGAAAGCGCGGGGCCCCTGGCAGCCCCAGCACGGAAGCGACGGTGGTCGCCCTCGCCGCGTGGGCTCTGAGCGCATCTCTCCCCGCGGAGAAGTCGGTAGTTAATGGACGGGACTCTCTGGTTCGGCTCCCTTCGCACCCAGAGTCCACGAGCCGGGCTGGCGATTCAGACGAAACGATTAGCTGGGGGGTGGGCTGCTTGCTCTGGGGTTTTGCAATAACGCGCTGAAAGCGGAGCCCACCAAGCTTCCCTGGGCGATCAGGAGCGGGAGCTTGAGGCTAGGTTTGCAGAGCACCGTGGGTGCTCAGATCCACGCTGTAAAAAACCCAACCCGTCTCTTGCGAAAGCAACGAATATTCTAGATTGGTAGTAAGGAATTCAGGTTGGTAGTACAAGTGTAGAACCCTGCCCCCAGTTTTGTGCATCCAAGAATGCTTGCACTGCCCGCGGCCCTTCCTTTGGCCTTGGACTGTGGGTCTTGCCAACCTCTGCATGTCAAGCTCCGCTGTCCCCTCTCTAGCTGTAGGTCCTCTGCAAAAGCGCACGTGTTTCTGCGCTGGGCGGGTGCTGGGGACTTGGGTTAGTTTCCAGGTTTTTACTCTCCTCCTTCTCCTGTTCCTCTTGGTCCTCTTCGTCTTTCTCCATCTCCCTTTGTCTAGAACCACCTTCCTGAGTTCTTGCTCTGCGCTGATAAACGTCTAATAAAAAAGAAGGCAGATTGAGGGCTCTGTTTCTCCCTTCCAAAAATGTTTTGCATAGTGTCGAATACCGCTTAATGACAGTCTGCGCGCCCCTGCCACTTCCTCTGGCTATAGTCAAAAAATATGTATGTATATATACCCAGTGCCCAATAACTCGCTGGACCTGGTGCGAATGAAAGCTAACTTACACCCTGATGCCGAATCAGCAATCACGTAATGATCCGGTATCAGAAAGACGTCAGCATCTTAGTCCCTCAAGGAACATATGAACTATTCAGTGCTGTCCTCTTGGATAAGATCCAGGGTCATCGATTTTTCACAAACACCTTCTCATAAACACCATTCATACAATCCAGTTTTTAAGAAGTCCAAATATTTTGATGGTTTTCAATTTTACCCATGTCTCAAGGATGGGTGAAGAATTCATAGAATTTCGAGGATGGTGAAAGTCAAGTTTTTCTTTATTTTTTTGATGTTTATTTATTTTTGAGAGACAGACAGAACGCGAGCGGGGGAGGGGCAGAGAAAGAGGGAGACCCAGAATCCAAAGCAGGTTCCAGGCTCCAGGCTCTGAGCTGTCAGCACAGAGATGTGGGGCTCAAACCCATGAATCAGGAGATCATGACCTGAGCTGAAGTCAGATGCTTAACTGACTGAGCCACCCAGGTGCCCCAAAAGTCATGATTTTAATTATGTCCTTAAGATTTCTCTTTACTTTTCATCAAGCACCAGTAATCTGAGCTCTGGTCCCTGGAATTAAGCACCATCAAGGTCTCGTATTAATAAATTTAATTTAGATCCCCCCTCAAAAAAGAAATGTTTTGCAGGTGGGAATGTGTTAGTATCCTGAGTGCTGAGAATAGCCTCTAATAATGGGTCCCATGCTCGACAATGTACATGATTTATCCTGCTTTTACTTTCACAACCACCACTGTCGTCAGACCCATTTAATAAAAGAAATGAAACCATTTTCATAGGCCCCTAAAATTATGGGGGCCCCTGTCCACCTCACATTATTCCAATTCATAACAATTATCACCTACTGTGCGCGCCAAGTAAACATACTCTCTCAATGCCTCTTGTTCCCGAAGGGTGAGTAGAAAAACAGTTACAGGATGGTGGTGGAATTCACTTTGAAAAAGCTGTCAAGGGGCGCCTGGGTGGCTCAGTCGGTTGAGTGCCGACTTCGGCTCAGGTCACGATCTCGCGGTCCGTGAGTTCGAGCCCCGCATCGCGCCCCTGTGCTGACAGCTCAGAGCCCGGAGCCTGTTTCGGATTCTGTGTCTCCCTCTCTCTGACCCTCCCCCATTCATGCTCTGTCTCTCTCTGTCTCAAAAATAAATAAACGTTAAAAAAAATTAAAAAAAAAAAAAGAAAAAGCTGTCAAACCATTTCATTTCCACAGCCTCTCCCTAACTACTCAAGCCTCCTCAGGCCGCTCATGCTGGCTTCCACAGGCCTCCCCCTCTCTCGGCTAGATACTCTACGATCGGTTTGGGCTTGGGATCAGTTATAACATGAGAGACCAACAGTGGTTAGGATCATGGTGTGCGTTAGCCTGGCTAGAACCCCCATTACAGTTTGCGTGGTGTGGTCTCTCATATTTGAGATTTCCACAATTTATTCCAGCGCTTTCTTTTTTAATGTTTATTTATTTTGGGGAGAGAGAGAGAGAGAGAGACAGAGCACGAGCGAGGGAGGGCCAGTTAGAGAGGGAGACACAGAATCTGAATCGGGCTCTGGGCTCTGAGCTGTCAGCGCAGAGCCCGACGCGGGGCTCGAACTCACACACCACGAGATCATGACCTGAGCCAAAGTCGGACGCTCAACCGGCTGAGCCACCCAGGTGCCCCTATTCCAGCACTTTCTAAACTCCAGCCATTTATGTGCTCCTTGGGTGAGTGTTGCCTCTCTAAGCATCAGGCAGGTTAGTATTTACTTAAAACTTTTAGTTAATTCGCTTCTTGAAAGCCTTACATACCTAATTGAGCCTCGTCTACGTAAAAACAGGCATAGAAGAGAATCGCGGGTTTGCTGTACCAAATTCATGAGGGCAGAGAGCCTTGGAGTCAGACTGCTGGCATCTGTATTCCAGCTTTCCTTTTCTTGTGCTAGCTGGCTAAGCTGGTGAGTTGCTTTTTCTCCCTGTGCCTCCGTTTCCTCATCGGTAAAATTGAGTAATAATAGTACCTACCTCATGGGGTTGTTGTGAGTATTAACTGAGATAATAAGAGTAGCTCACACATAAGCTGGTTCTTACTGTGTTCCAGACGATGGTCTAAGTGATTTATTTATATTAACAGATTTAATTCTCTTAACAACCCTGTGGACTCAGAGCTGCTATTATCTTCATTTTATAGGTGATGTCATTGGGTCACAGAGATATTAAATAACCTGCTTAAAGTCACTCACTTGGGAAATGTACCAGTGAACTGTTTAAATGATTTGAACCTATCCTCCGAGAACCATCCCTCGCACAGAGGACGTGCTCAGTAACTTTTGCTATTATGCTATATGCTATTATTATACTTTTGTACTTAGTTAAGGAGAGATAACCAGACGTAAGAGCATCTTTCAGCTCAACACTTTCTTTATTAACTAATAAATTAGTACCATAGAAATCTGGTGGTAACTCAGTCATCAGTAACCCAGGGACAAGTGGTGATATCTAGAATACCAAGTTGAAATCAAGATGCTGAAGAAAAGTAGTTGAATATTCAGGAAGATTGAGGGGGCGCCTGGGTGGCTCAGTCAGTTAGGCATCATGATCTCTTCAGCGCAGGTCATGATCTCACAATCGGTGGGTTCGAGCCCCACGTCGGGCTCTGTGCTGACAGCTCAGAGCCTGGAGCCCATTTCAGATTCTGTGTCTCCCTCTCTCTCTGCCCCTCCCCTGTTCATACTCTGTCTCTCTCTGTCTCAAAAATAAATAAACGTTAAAAATTTTTTTTAAATAAATAAATAAAAATCTTTAAAAAAATAATAAAATCTTAAAAAAATCATTCTTTGGGGCACCTGCCTGGCTCAGTTGGTCGAGCATGCGACTCTTGATCTCAGGGTTGTGAGTTCGAGCCTCACATAGGACACCGAGTTTACTTAATAAAAAAAAGCATCATTCTTCACTGCTCCAACTTATTTCTGCTCTTTTTTTTTTAAGAAGTTTATTTATTTTGAAAGAGAAAGAGAGAGAGCCAGGGAGAGGCAGAGAGAATCGCAAGCAGGCTCTGTGCTACCAGCACAGAGCCCTACGTGGGGCTTGAACACCACGATCCACGAGATCACCATCTGAGCCAAATGCCTAACTGACTGAGCCACCCAGGCGCCTTTCCTTCTAATAATGAGTTAGTAGCATATATCTCTAGTGAAAACCTGTTTCATTGGTTCACTGGAAGAAACACGAGGTAACCAGAACAAGTATTTGAAACCTGCAAGCTAAAAACCAGTCTTACAATACCGGGTTTTTATTTCTTGTTGGAATTTTGCCTGAAAACTGGAGATGAGTGATGATACCTAAAAAACAAACAAACAAGCAAACACTAGATAATCTAGAGAGAACTTAGAACTTAGTATATTGACTAGCATAAGCCAGGAAGCCAAAACTCATACTTCTGAACTCTGAAATCATGTTTCTCGATGGCATAGGGGGTGGATATTCTAGAATTTAGGATTCCTAAAGAATGAGTAAACTCAAGATGACTGTAGTAAGTAATTAGTTGAATCCAGAAAGCTGAAAACCGTATTTTTCTCAACTGTGCCTTCTTATTTCTTGTTGAAACAAACAGGTAATACTAGAGTTAACTAAGTGTCCTTGGGGCACTAGATACCTACAAATAAGTAGAGATACGCAGAAAAACTTGCAGACATCCGGAACCTGGAAAATATTTTTTTTTCCCAAACCTAAATTCGAATTACTTGTGGAAAAATTAGGGAATAGGATGGTCATTTAGTGGTACGTAGGTAATGAGTTCATTGAAAGTGACTCGCAATGGCCAGAGTACATCCTTGAGACAAGGCCGTTGAGAACAACATGATTCTTGGATGTAGCTTTTGTTTCTTGTGATCATAATGAGTTAGTATTGGGGTGCCCGGCTGGCTCAGCCAGTAGAACATGCGACTCTTGATCTCAGGGTTGTGACTTCGAGCCCCTTGTTGGGGGTAGAGTTTACTTGAAAAAAATAACGAGAGGGGGCGCCTGGGGGGCTCAGTCCGTTAAGCGTCCCACTCTTGATTTCGGCTCAGGTCACGATCTCCCGGTTCGTGGGGTCAAGCCCCGTGTCGGGCAATGCGCTGATAGCGCGGAGCCTGCTTAGGATTCTCTCTCTTCTTCTCTCTACCCCTTCCCTGCTCTTGCTCGCGCTCTCTCTTTCTCTCAAAATAAATAAATAAACGTGAAAAAGTTAAACATGAAAAAATAGAGTTAATCGTATAAAAGCAGAATAAATAGTTGAAGCCAGAAGTCTAAAAGCACATTTTTCTTACACGTTAGTCTTAACAGAAGGAATGAGCTATAATTTCGCACCCAGCAGGTTGGCTGTTAACAGCAGTGTGGAGGAATTGGAACCCTGTGCATCACTGGTGGGGATGTAAATGGTGTCGTCACTGTGGAAAATGGTAGAGTGGCTCCTCAGAAATGTTGTCAGAATTACCACGTGATCCAGCAATCCCACTTCCGGGCACACACCCCAAAGAACTGAGAGCAAGGACACGAACAGATATTTGCATACACAAGTTCGGAACAGCATTATTCCCAAGAGCCAAAAGATGGAAACCACCCAAGTATCCGTTGATGGGTGAATGGGTAAAGACAGTGTGGTATACACATACAATAAAATTTGATTCAGCCTTAAAAAGGAGTGAAGTTCTGACACATGTAGCATATGGGGATGAACCTTGAAGGCATTAAGCTTCAGAAAGACAAATATTGTATGATTCCATTTATCGGTGATACCTGGAGTAGTTAAATTTCTAGAACTAGAAAGTAGAATGGTAGGGGCGCCTGGCTGGCTCAGCCAGGGGGGGCATGCAACTCTGGATCTTGGGGTTGTGGGCTCAAGCCCCAGGTTGGGTGTAGAGACTACTTAAAAAATAAAATCTCTAAAAAGATATCCCAAGGGGTGCTTGGGTGGCTCGATCGGTTAAGCGTTCGATTCTTAATTTTGGCTCAGGTCATGATCTCACAGTTTATGAGTTCGAGCCCCACATCGGGCTCTGCGCTGACGGTGCAGAGCCTGCTTGGGATTCTCTCTCTCTCTCTTCCTCTTCCTCTGCCTCTCCTGCACGCTCTCTCTCTTTCTCTCGCTCCCTCTCTCAAGATAAATAAAGTTAAAAATAAATAAAAGAAAGAGATATCCCAGAAGAAACTTAAGAAAAAATAAAAATCTTTTAAAAATAATAAAAACTTAAAAATAAAATTAAAAAGAGAGAGAGAGAGAGGGAATCCAATTTTGGAGTGCCTGGCTGTCTCAGTCCGAAGAGCCTATGAGTCTTGATCTCGGGGTCGTGAATTTGAGCCCCACATTGGATGCAGAGATTACGAAAAAGTATAAATAAACTTAAAGAAAGAAAGAGAGGGAGTGAGGAAGGAAAGAAAGAAGGAAGGAAGGAAGGAAGGAAGGAGGGAAGGAAGTTAGCCAGTTAGTTAGTTAGTTAGTGTTTCCAGGGGCTGGGAGAAGCTGTACTGGGAAGTTATTGTTTAAAGGGTATGGAATTTCAGTTTGGGAAGGTGAAAAGTTCTGAAGATGGGTAGTGTTGATGGTTGCACAAAAATGTGAATGTGCTTAATGTCACTGAACTGTACACTTAAAAATGGTTAAGATGGTAATTTCTCTTTATCTGTATTTTATAACAATGAAATGACATTCGTCTTAATTCTGGTTGGAATGATGATTTTGTACTATGGATATTGGCACTACGTGTCTAGTTACTTAGGGGTAGGTAGAGATATCTAGAATAAGTAGTTGAAGTTAGGAGCTTATTTGATTTGATTTTACTTGTTTTTGAGAGAGAAAGAGAGCATGAGTGGGAGAGGGGCAGAGGAAGAGGGGGAGAGAGAATCTGAAGCAGGCTCCACACCAAGTGTGGACCCCGACACAGGGCTTGATCTCACAACCGTGAGATCATGACCCTGAGATCATGACCTGAGCTGAGATCAAGAGTCGGATGCTTAGCCAACTGAGCCACCAAGGCGTCCTTGAAGTTAGGAGCTTAAGTATGTAGGTTCTTCTGGACTTTAAATATTCTTTTTCTCCTGGTGGGTTAATGAATTAATAATGCAGATGAATAATGTTATTTAAGTAACTGAATACCTAAGGAATATTAGTATAAGGAGTTGAAGGCTTGCATTGGAAAACATTTCCTTCTCAATCTAACTTTGTATTTCATGTTGAAAGAACTCACAGGGGCGCCTGGGTGGCTCAGTCAGCTGAGTGTCATCAGACTCTTGATTTCGGCTCAGCTCGTGATCCTGGGGTTGTGGGATCGAGTCCTGCATAGGGCTCCATGCTGAACGTGGAGCCTGCTTAGGATTCTCTCTCTCCCTCTGCCCCTCTCCCCTGCTTGAGCACTCTTTGAAGTAAGTTTTTAAAAAAGAACTAGGGACGTCTGGGTGGCTCAGTCAGTTAAGCATCCGACTCTTGGTTTCAGCTCAGGTCATGATCTCACGGTTTGTGAGTTCAAGAACGCCCCACATCCGGCTCTGTGCTGACAGTGCAGGGACTTCTTGAGATTCTCTCCTCTCTCTTTCTCTCTGCCCCTCCCGTTCTCTCTCTCTCAACATAAATAAATAAACTTTAAAAAAAAAGAACTCATAAGTCTGAGATGAATAGTGGTTCATAGGTATCCAGTTTATAGGAGATACCTAGAAATAGCTAGTAATACTTGATATCAGGAAGCTAAAAAAGACATTCCTCTCAAATCTGAATTCTTATTTTCTTTTGGAACAATGAGTTAGTACCATAGATATGCAGGGGGACCCAGATGATTAGTTAACAATAGATAATTAATGATAACGAGAATAACTGGTCCAAACCAGGAAGCTGAAAACCACAATCATTTCATGTCTAAATTCTTATTCCTTGTCCTAAAAACGAGTTCATTGGGGGCGCCTGGCTGGCTGAGTCAGAAGAGCAAGGGACTCTTGATTTCACAGTGGTGAGTTCGAGCCCCACGTTAGGTGTAGAGATTACTAAAAAAAAAATAATTAAACTTAAAAAAATAAAAATGAGTTCATTGTAGAGCATCCAGTGGGATCTAGGTAAACCAGAAAAATATGAGTTGTAAATGTTCAAGAGATTTCTAGGCCGACTAAGGAAAACTATATGACCACAAGGTGGCAGTAAGATACACAAGACTTACTTGGGTGAGGCTTTGCCAGTTTTCTCAGTGGGCAAGGCTTGTGTCCCCAGGATAAGGCTTGTGGGTGCCACCATTTGGAAGGGGGGGTAGGTAAGTTAACTCCTGGGGGAGAAGGGGATCAACGAGAGAGGCTTACAAGTTTAGGTGATGTCATTTAGCAGCACGTTGGAGAGTATCTGTGTCAAAAAGAACCAAAGGGCAGGGTGCCTGGGTGGCTCAGTTCAAAGAGCAGGAGACCCTTGATCTTGGGGTCATGAGTTCGAACTCCACATTGGGGGTAGAGATTACTAAGAAAATAAAAAACTTTGGGGCGCCTGGGTGGCTCAGTTGGCGGGTCAGGATCCTGTGGTCTTGAGCTTGAGCCCCAGCATCGGCATGGAGCCCGCTTAAGATGCTCTCTCTCCCTTTGCCCCTCGTGCGTGCTCGCTTTAAAAAAAAAAAAAAAAGGCACCAAAGAAGGGGCTTGCAGTCTTTACGGCCCAGGGCCTATTTTATCTATGGCTAGCATATGTTGGGAACAATTTCATGGAGTATGTAAAGCAGCTGGGCTATAAATGGCTAAAAATAAGGCTACGGGGAGTGCCTGGCTGGCTCAGTCAGTAGAACATGTGACTCTTGGTCTCAGGGTCATGAGTTTGAGCCCCGTGTTGGGTGTAGAGTTTGCTTTTTAAAAAAAATGTGATTATGATTATTTCGGATAGGTTCTAAAGCATTTGGATGTGTGAAAATTTGAGTTTGGCTCCAGCAGGCTTTTGAGGTAATGGGTCTCAGCCTGGAGTGAAGAAACAAAGCAGCCTGGAGGCCAATAGACTGAGGCCAGTTTTGGCTCCTTTATAGAAACTGAAGTCACCAAGTGGAAAAAAACATCTTCTGAACCCAAATTCATATTTCATGTTGGAATAAATTATTAATACAGGAGATGACTAGTATACTTTAAGCAACTACTTTACTAGAGTTAACTAGAGGCGACTAAGAAAATTGATGAAACCAGGAAATTGTAAAATCACTCTTTTCAACACTAGCTTCTTATCTCATTTGAATAATGAATCCGTACAAGAAATAGTTAATGGTAACAAGTTAAGCAGAAATGTAAGGTGATCACATGAGATCGGGAAACGGGAAACAACTTATCCTCACATCTAAATTCATCTGTGTTGTTGGATTAGTGTATTGGTGCAATGGGACATTAATCATACGTACACATCTATTTTATCAGAGGTATCTAGATGTAACAAGATGCACTGGCATATTGATGCTGTTGAAAAAACCATTCTTCCTTCTCACATACAAATTCTCGTATCTTTGGGCGCCTGGGTGGCTCGGTCGGTTAAGTGTCTGACTCTTGGTTTTGGCTCGGGTCATGACCTCACGGTTTGTGAGTTTGAGCCCCGCATCGGGCTCCGCCCTGTCAATGCGAGCCTGTTTGGGATTCTCTCTCCCTCTATGCCCCTCCCCCACTCACCTTCTCTGTCTTTCTCTCAACATAACTAAATAAACTTTAAAAAATTTTTAAACTAAAAAAATAAAAATAAATAATTTTTTAAAATCTTTTTAGGATGTGGTACTATAATGTTTATTTATTTTTGAGAGAGAGACAGAGCATGAGCGGGGGTGGGGGGGGGAGGGGGACAGACACAGGATCCGAAGAGGCTCCAGGCTCTGAGCTGTCAGCACAGAGTCCGATGCGGGGCTCGAACTCACGGGCTGTGAGATCATGACCTGAGCCGAGGTCGGACGCTCGACCGACTGAGCCATGCAGGGGCCCCTGGAAGTGGTACTATAAATAACTAGATTCATCATGTTCGGTTTATATAGAGGTGATTGTATATCATCTGAATATACAATTCAGGTGAAGACAGGAAGCTGAAAAACAAGTGTTTCCCTTTTTCTCTTTTCTCATTGAAATGTGTTAGTAATATAATTAAAATTAGTGGTAATTGGGTAACTTTACCCAAAGACAACTACAGAAAACTAGAAAAGTAATTGAAATCAGGATGCTAAAAAGCAGATTCTTTTGAAGTGCAACTTATTTCTCCTTGAATAAGATATTGGAAAGGTAGGTAATTAGTAAGTAAGGAAGTAAGGCATGGAATGGGACATAAAATTTAACTAGAAGTAACTAGATATAACTGGAAAACTACTTGAAGCCCAGATGCTGAGAAACACATACATCTCATCTCTAAAATCTTTTTTTTTTAACATTTATTTATTTTTGAGACAGAGAGAGACAGAGCATGAACGGGGAAGGGGCAGAGAGAGAGGGAGACACAGTATCAGAAGCAGGCTCTAGGCTCTGAGCCATCGGCCCAGAGCCCGACGCGGGGCTCGAACTCACGGACTGTGAGATCGTGACCTGAGCTGAAGTCGGACGCGTAACTGACTGAGCCACCCAGGCGCCGCTCTAAAATCTTTTTTTTAAAGGAAGAACGAATTATCACTAGAAATAATTAGCAGTATATAGTAAACTATGGCTATCGAGAGCTAAGAACAACTAGTTAAGTCTGTGGATGTGAAAAACATAACCTGCCCAACTACGGATTCTCATTTCTTGTTGGAAAAATGAATTACTGCTGCAGATTTTCATTGTACTTTTGGAAGTACTTACCTAGAGACAACCAGAGATAATGAGAATAACTAACTAGTTGAAGGCAGGGAGCTAAAACTCAAGTTCTCTGCAGCTCTAAATTCTCTTTACGTGTTAGTGCCATATATATATCTAGTGATACCTTAACCTTGTGTAACCTAGGGATAAATGATGATATTCAGAATCATGAGTCAAAACCAGGATACTGAAGAAAAGTGGTTGAATCCAAGAATTTGATAATTCTTCTCAGTGCTACATTCTTATCTGGAGTGTGAATAATGAGTTAGTACTACAGATAACAACTTGTACCCAGGAAACTAGTTAATTGGAGATGACTAGAGAGATACGCAGATGAAGCCAACGAGTGAAAACACATTCTTTTTATACTCTTGCTACCATAATCAGTTAGTTCCATATAACTAGTTGTACCTAGGTAACTACTGAACTGGAGACCACTAAAGATAACTGAAAAATTGAGAGAAGCCCAGAAGCTGGAAAGCACATCCTTCCCAATTCTGAATCCCTACTTTAAAAAAATGAATGTGTACTATAGATCAAATATCTATAGTGGTACCTAGGTGGGTGATAAAATTAAGCTCATGGGAAATTGCCACAGGAAATCTTTAAAACCAGAAACTGGGGCACCTAGTTGGCTCTATCGGTAGAGCACGCAATTCTTGATCTGGTGGTTGTGAGTTCAAGCCCCCACTGGGGGTAGGATTTACTTTTAAAACTTGTATTAAAATAAATAAATAAAACCAGAAGTTGGGAATTCATGACTCACCACTCGAAGTTCTTATCCTTTGGTATAATGAGTTAGTACAATAGACGGCTGGTGTACTTATTTCATCAGTTAACTAGAGGTAACTGGATATAATTAGAATGGGTATTTGAAGCCTGAAAGCTGAAAAACATAGCCTTCTAATACTCTGTTGTAATTCTTTGCTGGAACATTGCCTTAGAACTATACAGCCTACAATTGAGACGACAGAACTAGGGGCTCCTGGGTGGCTCAGTCAGTTAAGCATCCGACCGTTGATTTCAGCTCAGGTCATGATCTCACGGTTCGTGGATTCGAGCCCTGCGTTGGGCCCTGCACTGATGGTGCGAAGCCTGCTTGGGATTCTCTCTCTGCCGCTCCCCTGCTCTCCCTCTCTTTCTCTCTCAAATAAATAAACTTTTAAAAATTAAAAAAAAAAGAACTAGCACCTAAAAAACTAGATATTGAGGGATTACTGGAGATAACTAGAATGAGCCGAGTAAGCCAGGAAGACGAAAAGCATTCTTCTCAGCCCTAATGAATCCCACTTCCGATTGGCATAACGTATTGGTATTCTGCTAATTCATGACACCTAGGGAATGAATCACAAACTACAGTTTGTGATAATTAAGATAATTAGTTGAATCCAGCAAATTGAAAACATAGTCTACTCAACCCTTTCTTCTTCTTTCTCTTTGGGATGATGAATTACTACTACAGTTAACCAGGTTATCAAGCGAACTAGTTAACTAGAAATAAGCAGAGAGAAGTAGAAAAACTGGTAGAAGCCAATAACCCAGAAAACACTTTCTTCAAATTTAAACCCTTATTTCTGGGAATAATGAGTGAGTGGTATGGTTATCTAGTGTTACCCCAGGTAGTTAGGGACATAGAGATGAGTAAAAGTAGCCAGAACAAATATTTGAGACCAGGAAGTTAATCAAGACATTATTCTCAAATCCAACGTTTATTTCTTTTGATAATATTGGGTTAGTATTATTGATAACAGTAAAAACTATTTAATAAGAGGTAGCTAGACATACTAAGAATAACTGAAACAGGAAGTTGAAAAGCTGTTCTTATCACTACTAGACATTAATTCTTACTATTTTATTTATATTTATCTATCCATCCATCCATTCATTATTGCTGTTATTTATTTATCTATTTTTATTTTTATTTTAGAGAGAGTGCACAAGCTGGGGTGAGGAGCAGAGGGAGGGAGAGAGAGAGAGAGAGAGAGAGAGAGAGAGAGAAAGAATCTCAAGCAGTCTTCCACGCTCAGCACGGAGCCCGACGTGGGGCTGGATCCTATGACCCTGGGATCATGACCTGAGCTGAAATCAAGAGTCAGATGCTTAACCGACTGAGCCACCCAGGCGCCCCTCGAAATCCTAATTCTTATCTCTGTGGTCATAAAGGTTTACTACTGTAGCTTACTTGGTACTTGTAGTAAGTATAGATAAATAGCTGAAGCTAGAATATAGAAACCACATTATACTCAACCAAAAATTCTTATTTGCCAGTGAAATAATACATCAGTTCCTCAATGTTCAAAGACTGGGTAGGGAAAAGGTCACCAGGTAGCTGAATTCCTCAGCCCTCTATTGCAAAAAAAAAAAAAAAAAAAATTTTTTTTTTTACTTTTGCTATCAAGCTATTCAGCAAGCCACGAGGTTAAAAAGAAAGAAAAACCAAGAAGCAAGGATCTATCAAGCCAAAGTAATTCCAGTATGGCCAAAGGGCAAGAAGTATAATTCCTGTGAAGCATTACAAAATGCCTGAAGAAGCACATAAAGTTAGGCTTGGAACTAAACGCAAATATGTATTGTGCTATGTCCGAGTATGTACTAACACAGAGAAGAGAGGCGGAATGAGTTACAAAGGGCAGTTTATTAAAAAAAAAAATTCTGCTTCAGCATCAGGCATTAGGCTTTCTTCCATTTCAGCAGAATTCCTCTATCAACTTAGGTTGTTGGAGTTGACATTAAAATTGTTCTTCCTCAGGGCGCGTGGGTGGCTCAGTCAGTTGAGCATCTGACTTTGGCTCAGGTCATGATCTCACGGGTTGGTGAGTTCAAGCCCCGCGTCGGGCTGTGTCTGCTGTCAATACAGAGCCCGCTTTGGATCCTCTGTCCCCCTCTCTCTCTGTCCTTCCCCCATTTGTTCTCTCTCTCTCTCTCTCAAAAATAAGCATCTAAATAAATAAATAAAATTGTCCTTAATGAAAGTAGGACTAGATAAAGGACTAGCTGGGTGACAGGGCAGTGGCAAAGACAAGTCACCTTGAAATGTAAACTGTATTGGGGCACCTGGGTGGCTCAGTCGGTTGAACGACCGACTTCGGCTCAGGCCATGATCTCATGGTCTGTGAGTTCAAGCCCTGAGTTAGGCTCTGTGCTGACAGCTCAGAGCCTGGAGCCTGCTTCAGATTCTGTGTCTCCCTCTCTCTCTGCCCCTCCCCCGTTCATGCTCTGTCTCTCTCTGTCTCAGAAATAAATAAACATTTAAAAAAAAAAAAAGGGGGTGCCTGGGTGGCTCAGTCGGTTAAGCATCCGACTTCGGCTCAGGTCATGATCTCACAGTTCGTGAGTTCGAGCCCTGTGTCGGGCTCTGTGCTGACAGCTCAGAGCCTGGAGCCTGCTTCACATTCTGTGTCTCCCTCTCTCTCTGCCCCTTCCCTGCTCATGCTCTGTCTCTCTCTGTCTCAAAAATAAATAAACATTAAAAAAATTAAAATAAAAAAGAAATGTAAACTGTATTACTCAGGAAGGTGACAAGGGCTTCTGTGACATTCTCCTGAGCCTATATATCCATCTAGATGCTATATACAGCTCAAAGTCAATGGACTCCATTATTGATACGTACCAGGTGACCCACAAAGCATTCATGGTATTAAAGTTAGCAATATAGAAGTGAACCTGAGAAAACAAATTAGCAATACATAAGCGAACCTGAGACAACAAAGTACATGCAAAACAGAAGCTGGTCCTGGTCCTTCTGATCAGCTAGAGGAAAACCATGTCTCCAGGAGAATTAGGCAGAAATTGAAAATGGAAGGGATGTATTAATATGGAGGCAACACAATCTGGTCTTGAAAAAGAATAAAACCATGTGCAATTTAAATAAAGTTTCTGCTTTCCCATGCCAGTTACAAAGAGTACTCCCAGAGGATTCCAACAGAGATAGTGCTGGTCTGATATCTTGAAAGATGATGTTGCTCGAAGAGAGAAGGGACTGCAAGTTTCACCCTAGACGCCCCTGGTTGAGTAAAACTTGGAAGGAAAAAATAAACATTCAGTATTCGACCGTCAGAGTCTGGAGTAGGTTACAATAATTAACGTTCTATAGTGTTCAATTTCTAAATTTTGTAATTTGTCCAACAGAATAGGTGCAAAAATGTCTTAAGCAGTAGGGATGAGTGAAAACAGAAGCCACATTCTAGTACCTTCTTTATGGAAAGAGTGCGAAAATAGTGCTTTAAACTTTCAGCAAGTTTACACTTTGTGTACTCAGCAAAAGGTGAGGGAAAACCATTTTATCTCACTATCTTGAGCCGCCAGGGTTAACTCGATTTTAACAGAATCTTCCCAAATGCTTCCAAGAACATAGTTGCCTTAGAACAACCAGGAAGATCGTACAACATGGTACATTTTTTTACACCTGGACAAAATAGAATATTTTAACTTCTTTCTCTAAAGTCCTACCTTCTCTCTTTCCTGATGAATCCTCTGCATAGCTTTGTTTCTTCACCACTCTTACCGCATAGATGTGAATCCAGCTTTGCCGTAAGCTGGCCTGGAAGTTATTAACAACAGCCCTTCTCAGGGGCGCTTGGGTGGCTCAGTCAGTTAAGCGTCTGACTCTGGACTTCGGCTCAGGTCACGCTCTCACAGTTTGTGAGATCGAGCCCCATGTCGGGCCCTGTGCTGATGGCATGGACCCTGCTTGGGATTCTCTCTCTCCCTCTCTGCCCCTCCCTCGCCCATGCTCGTGCTCTCTCTCTCTCAGAAATAAATAAATAAAAATAAAAAAGCATATATAAAAGAACAGCCCTTCTCAGATCCAGGCAACTTTTCTGGCCCAGGGAGGAAAGATGACAACGAACGCAACATCACACGAATGGCACCCGCTGTACACAGTGTGTGCAGTGACAGCTTGGGTATATTGGTCAACCTAGGAGAGGATAAATTCTCCATAACCCTAGTAAGTGCCATCTATTCTTTGTACTGTGTCCTTCAGTTCTGGAACTCTCCTTTTGTAGAACATTACTTTGAAGTTGCCCGAATGCCGTCTTCCTACGATATTGCCTAAAACGCACGCTATCCCCCACGCTGGACTTCCAGCGCTCCACGTGTGGGGCGTGCTGGCTCAAACTCTCCTGTATTGCCCCCGGCCCCCGAGACGCAAGAATGCAGAGGCTACATGTGCACACTTGTTGATTTATCCCGTGTCACCACAGCATGACAGTGACAGTTTCGAGCAGGGGCCTGATGTCAGACAGACAGGAGGCGAAGACTCAGCTCTGCCACCTGCAGGCACAGGGATCTTGGGCAAATCACCTAACCTCTCGGTTTTGTCATCCGTAGGCTGGGAATAATTATAGTCATAGAGCTAAGACATAAAGAACAAGAGACGATGTCCTGGTAGAGTAACACCCAGCTGCTGAGAACACGCATGGCTGCAGCAGAACTCACTTATCTCTCCCAAGAATGAGATGTAACGTGGGTCAAATCATATTCCTACCAGAATAAGCTACATACAGAAAGCTTATAAAATCATCTTAAGCTATTTTCTCCAGATATCAGCCTTAAACTAGGAGTGGAGTATAATTTAAAAAAAAAACAGGATTAATGATATCTAGTACCATGTGTGGCCATATGCCACACAGATTAGGTATTTTATTTATTTCAACTACTCTAAATCATGGATTTAGAACACGTGACCAAGGAAGCCAAAAGCTAAAGTGAAGAATTATGTTACAACTGCAGTCCTGTAGGGGGCGCTGTGCGATTTGGTTTCAAAATGTATACCTTTAAACTAGGAGTGCTGGGGCACCTGCCTGGCTCCTCGCCCACAACTCCTTGATCTCACGGTTGTGAGTTTGAGCCCCACGTTGGGTGTAGAGATTACTAAAAAAATAATAAGAGTACTGGCATGTTCTAAAATCATTTATTTCTGCCAAGACCATGGTTTCAAGATACTATTTCCTGCTAAAAGAATCAGAGTTCCTTGGTGAAATGGCTGATCTGAGATGTAGGGCAGGAAAAGTAAAAGGGTTGCTTAGGAAATTTTTGTTCTAGAAAACAACAAGTACACGCTCAAAGACCAATAAGGCCATGCCAGAAGGGATCAAAAGTACTTTTAAAGGAGTTTCTATTAGCAAATGTGGCAACTTGACCATCAAAGAGAATAATCAAAATAAAGAATAAAAAATAATGAAAATACAATCCACTGGCTTATGAAACACACGAGTCTATAATGAGAGAAAGAAGGAGAGAGAGTGGGAAAGAAGAGACAGAGGGTCAGAGGAAAGGAGGAAGAGAGGTGAGAGGGCCAGGGATAGAAAGAAAGATTTCTTTTATTTTTTTATTTTTTTTATTTTTATTTTTATTTAAAAAAATTTTTTTTTTAACGTTTATTCATTTTTGAGACAGAGAGAGACAGAGCATGAATGGGGGAGGGGCAGAGAGAGAGGGAGACACAGAATCGGAAGCAGGCTCCAGGCTCTGAGCCATCAGCCCAGAGCCCGACGCGGGGCTCGAACTCACGGACCGTGAGATCGTGACCTGAGCTGAAGTCGGAGGCTTAACCGACTGAGCCACCCAGGCGCCCTCTTTTTTTTTTTTTTTTTTTAAAAGAAAGATTTCTTTTTAAAAGAATACCAACTCAGATGGTAACTGCATTTATGGTGGTGAGCATTGCATAATGTATAGAATTGTGGAATCACTATCTTGTACACCCAAAACTAATATAGCATTGTGTGTCAACGATAGTTAAATTGAATAAAAATGGGTATCCTGGGGGGGAAAAATTGCATTATTGGTAATACATTATAAATAGGCATTGTTGACTGTCACGGTCTCTAATCTTCAAAAAACAAAAAATATAAAAATATAAAAAATAAAGTACTATCAGCTTATAAAGGAGGAAACAACATCAACATTTATGAAGTAGTCTTGTCAAAATATTTAACCTGAACTGATTCAATTATATTGATAGATCTACCCCTCAGTTGATTGGAAATACAGGAAATATGGGACCAAATTAAATGACACCATAATAAAACAGGATAATTCAGAAGGTGGGACAATCTAGAAGACATTTATTATTATTATTATTACTATTATTTTAATTTAAATCAAAGTTAGTTAACATATAGTGTAATAATGATTTCAGGAATAGAATTTAGTGATTCATCTCCTATGTATAACACCCAGAGCTCATCCCAACAAGTGCCCTCCTTAATGCCCATCATCCATCTAGCCCATCCCCCCACCCAACACCCCACCAGCAACCCTCAGTTTGTTCTCTGTATTTAAGAGTCTTTTTATGGTTTGTCTCCCTCTCTATCTTATTTTTGCTTCCCTTCCCTTATGTCCGTCTGTTTTGTGTCTTAAATTCCACATATGAGTGAAATCGTATGATATTTGTCTTTCTCTGACTGACTTATTTTGCTTAGCATAATACACTCTAGTTCCATCCAAGTAGTTACAAATGGCAAGATTTCATTCTTTTTGATCACCAAGTAATATTCCATTGTGTGTGTGTATACATATACCACATCTTCTTTATGAGTTCATCCATCGATGGACATTTGGGCTCTTTCCATACTTTGGCTATTGTTGATAGTGCTGCTATAAACATTGGGGGTGCATATGCCCATTCGAATCAGCACACCTCTATCCTTTGGATAAATACCTAGTAGTGTACTTGCTGGGTCGTAGGGTAGTTCTGTTTTTAATTTTTTGAGGAACCTCCATACTGTTTTCCAGAGTGGCTGCACCAGTTTGCATTCCCACCAGCAACGCAAAAGTTTCCTCTTTCTCTGCATTCTTGCCAACATCTGTTGTTGCCTGAGTTGTGAATGTTAGCCATTCTGACAGGTGTGAGGTGATATCTCATTGTGGTTTTGATTTGTATGTCCCTGATGATGAGTGATGTGGAGCATTTTTTTCAAGTGTCGGTTGGCCATCTGGATGTCTTCTTTGGAGAAGTGTCTATTCATGTCTTTTGCCCATCTCTTCACTGGATTATTTGTTTTTTGGGTGTTGAGTTTTATAAGTTGTTTATAGATTTTGGATACTAACCTTTTATCTGATATGTCATTTGCAAATAAATTCTCCCATTCCATCAGTTGCCTTTTGGATTTGCTGATTGTTTCCTTCGCTGTGGGGAAGCTTTTTATTTTGATGAGGTCCCAATAGTTCATTTTTGCTTTTGTTTCCCTTGCCTCTGGAGACATGTCAAGTAAGAAGTTGCTGTGGCCGAGGTCAAAGAGGTTTTTGCCTGTTTTTCCTCCAGGATTTTGATGGATTCCTGTCTAGGTCTTTCATCCATTTTGATTTTACTTTTGTGTGTGGTGTAAGAAAGTGGTCCAGGTTCATTCTTCTGCATGTCGCTGTCCAGTTTTCCCAACACCATTTGCAGAAGAGACTGCCTTTTTTCTGTTGGATATTCTTTCCTGCTTTGTCAAAGATTAGTTGGCCATACGTCTGTGGGTCCATTTCTGGATTCTCTATTCTGTTCCACTGATCTATGTGTCTGTTTTTGTGCCAGTACCATACTGTCTTCATGATTACAGCTTTGTAATACAACTTCAAGTCCAGAATTGTGATGCCTCCCACTTTGGTTTTCTTTTTCAGGGTTGCTTTGGCTATTTCGGGTGTTTTCTGGTTCCATACAAACTTTAGGATTGTTTGTCCTAGCTCTGTGAATAATGCTGGTGTTATTTTGATAGGGATTGCATTGAATACATAGATTGCTTTGGGTAATATTGACATTTTAACAATATTATTTAAAAATGGATTGTTCTTCCAATCCATGAGCATGGAATGTTTTCTTGTTTTTTTGTGTCTTCAGTTTTCATAAGCTTTCTATAGTTTTCAGTGTATAGATTTTTTGCCTCTTTGGTTAGGTTTATTCCTAGGTATTTTATAGGTTTTGGTGCAATTGTAAATGGGATCGATTCCTTGATTTCTCTTTCTGTTGCTACATTATTCGTGTATAGAAATGCAACCGATTTCTGTACATTGATTTTATATCCTGCGACTTTGCTGAATTCATGGATCAGTTCTAGCAGTTTTTTGGTGGAATTTTTTGAGTTTTCCATATATCATGTCATCTGGGAAGAGTGAAAGTCTGACCTCCTTCTGGCCGATCTGGATGCCTTTTATTCCTTTGTGTTGTCTGATTGCTGAGGCTAAGACTTCCAATACCGTGTTGAGTAACAGTGGTGAGAGTGGACATCCCTGTCTTGTTCCTGACCTTAGGGGGAAAGCTATCAGTTTTTCCCCATTGAGGATGATATTAGCGTTGGGTCTTTCATATATGGCTTTTATGATCTTGAGGTATGATCCTTCTATCACTACTTTCTTGAGGGTTTTTTATCAAAAAAGGATGCTGTATTTTGTCAAATGCTTTCTCTGCATCTGTTGAGAGGATCATGTGGTTCTTGTCCTTTCTTTTATTGATGCGATGAATCACATTGATTTTTTTTACGGATATTGAACCAGCCCTGCATCCCAGGTATAAATCCCACTTGGTCGTGGTGAATAAATCTTTTAATGTTGGATCCGGTTGGCTAGTATCTTGTTGAGGATTTTTTTTTTTATATGGAACGCTTCACGAATTTGCATGTCATCCTTGCGCAGGGGCCATGCTAATCTTCTCTGTATCGTTCCAATTTTAGTATATGTGCTGCCGAAGCGAGCACTTGTTGAGGATTTTTGCATCCATATTCATCAGGGAAATGGGTCTGTAGTTCTCCTTTTTAGTGGGGTCTTTGTCTGGTTTTGGAATCAAGGTAATGTTGGCTTCATAGGATGAGTTTGGAAGTTTTCCTTCCGTTTCTATTTTTAGAACAGCTTTAAGAGAATAGGTGTTAATTCTTCTTTAAGTGTTTTGTAGAATTCCCCTGGAAAGCCATCCGACCCTGGACTCTTGTGTTTTGTGAGATTTTTGATTACTGATTCGATTTCTTTACTGATTATGGGTCTACTCAAATTTTCTATTTCTTCCTGTTTCAGTTTTGGTACTTTATAAGTTTCTAGGAATTTGTCCATTTCGTCCAGATTGCCCATTTTGTTAGCATATAGTTGCTCATAATATTCTCTTATTATTGTTTGTATTTCTGTTGTGTTGGTTGTGATCTCTTTTCATTCTTTTTTTTTTTTAATTTTTAATGCTTATTTTTGAGAGAGAGAGAGAGAGAGAGAGAGAGAGAGACAGACAGAGCATGAGCAAGCAAGGGGCAGAGAGAGAGGGAGACACAGAATCCAAAGCAGGCTCCAGGCTCTGAGGTGTCAGCACAGAGCCTGATGCGGGGCTCGAATTCACAAACAGCGAGATCATGACCTGAGCTGAAGTCAGACACACAACCAACTGGACCACCCAGGTGCCTCTTTCCTCTTTCATTCTTGATTTTATTTATTTGGGTCCTTTCCTTTTTCTTTTTGATCAGTCTGGCCAGGGGTTATCAATTTTGTTAATTCAAAGAACCAGCTTCTGGTTTCATTGATCTATTCTACTGTTTTTTTTCTTTTTGTTTTGGTTTGGTTTGGTTTCGATAGCATTGATTTCTGCTCTGATCTTTATTATTTCCTGTCTTCTGATGGTTTGGGGCTTTATTTGCTGTTCTTTTTCCAGCTCCTTAAGGTGTAAGGTTAGGTTATGTATCTGAGACACAACCCTCTTCCTTCTTTCTTCTTTAGGAAGGCCTGGATTGCTACATGCTTCCCCTTATGACTGTCTTTGCTCCATCCCAGAGGTTTTGGGCTGTGGTGTTATCATTTATGTACTTTTTAATTTCCTCTTTAACTTCTTGGTTAGCCCATTCATTCTTTAGTAGGATGTTCTTTAGTCTCCAAGTATTTGTCATCTTTCCAAATTTTTTCTTGTGGTTGATTTTGAGTTTCATAGCATTGTGATCTGAAAATATGCATGGTATGATCTCAATCTTTGTACTTGTTAAGGGCTGATTTGTGTTCCAGCATGTGATCTATTCTGGAGAACGTTCCATATGCACTGGAGAAGAATATGTATTCCACTGCTTTAGGATGAAATGTTCTGAATACATCTGTGAAGTCCATCTGGTCCAGTGTGTCATTCCAAGCCATTGTGTCCTTGTTGATTTTCTGTTTAGATGATCTGTCCATTGCTGTAGGTGGGTGTTCGAGTCCCCTACTATTGTGATATTATTATCAATGAGTTTCCTTCTGTTTCTGACTAATTGATTTATATATTTGGGTACTCTCACATTTGGAGCATAAATATTTACAATTGTTAGATCTTCTTGATGGATAGACCCCTTCATTATGATATAATGCTCTTCTGCATCTCTTGTTACAGTCTTTATTTTAAGATCTACATTGTCTGATATAAGTATGTCTACTCTGGCTTTCTTTTGGCGACCATTAGCATGATAGATAGTTCTCCACCCCCCTACTTTCAATCTGAAGGTGTCTTTAGGTCTAAAGTGGGTCTCTTGTAAACAGCATATAGATGGATCTTGTTTTCTTATCCATTCTCTTACCCTATGTCTTTTGATTGGAGCATTTAGTCCATTGACATTTAGAGTGAGTACTGAAATATATGAATTTATTGCCATTATGTTGCCTGTAGAGTTGGTGTTTCCAGTGGTGTTCTCTGGTCCTTTCTAGTCTTTGTTGTTTTTGGTCTCTTTTTTTTTTCATCTTTTCTCCCCTCAGAGTCCCCCTTAAATTTTTTTGCAGGGCTGGTTTAGTGGTCACGAACTCCTTTAATTTTTATTTGTCTGGGAAACTTTTTACCTCTCCTTCTATTCTGAATGACAGCCTTGCTGGATAAAACGTTCTTGGCTGCATATTTTTCCGATTTAGCACATTGAATACATCCTGGGGGGCATAATTATTTACAATTGTTAGATCTTCTTGGTAGATAGACCCCTTAATTATGATACAATGCCCTTTGTCATCTCTTGTTATAGCTTTTATTTTAAAATCTAGTTTGTCTGATGTAAGTATGGCTACTCCAGCTTTCTTTTGATGACTGTAGCATGATAGATGGTTCTCTATCCCCTGACTTTAAATCTGCAGGTGTCTTTAGGTCTAAAATGGGTCTCTTGTAAGCAGCATATAGATGGGTCTTGTTTTCTTATCCATTCTGGTACCCTGTGTCTTTTGATTGGAGCATTTAGTCCATTGACATTTAGAGTAAGTACTGAAAGATATGAATTTAGTGCCATTGTGTTGCCAGTAGAATTGGTGTTTCTGGTGATGTTCTCTGGTCCTTTCTAGTCTTTGTTGCTTTTGGTCTTTTTAGTTTTGCTTTGTTTTGTCTTTTCTCCACTCAAAGAATCCGCCTTAAAATTTCTTGCAGGGCTGGTTTAGTGGTCATAAACTCCTTTAGTTTAGTTTTGTTTGTCTGAGAAACTCTTTATCTCTCTCTCCTTCTATTTTGATTGACAGTCTTGTTGGATAAAGAATTCTTGGCTGCAGATTTTTCCGGTTCAGTACGTTGAATATATCCTGCCACTCCTTTCTAGCCTGCCAAGTTTCTGTGGATAGGTCTGCTGTGAACCTGATCTGTCTTCCTTTATAGGTTAAGAACTTTTTTCCCCTTGCTGCTTTCATAATTCTTTCCTTACAAGACAACTTTTCAAAAAGCCAATGTCATAAGGAAGGTGGTAAATACAGTAAAACCTTGGATTGCAAGTAACTTGTTCTGGGAGTGTTCTGCAAGATGAGTGGAATAAATTTTAATTTAAAATAAATTTTAACTTGATAAATGAGTGATGTCTTGCAATACAAGTAGTACATGATGCTGAATGTCACATGATCATAACTGAGCCAATGGTTCTCGAAATTCACTTTGATATACAAGTGCTTTGGATTATAAGCATGTTTCCAGAACAAATTATGCTCGCAAACCAAGGTTTTACCATAGATGCGTTACAGATTAAAAGAATCTGAAGACATAATATCTAAACACAAGTGCAATGCATGAACTAGATACTTATTCTCAAAATAGCTATAAAAGACATTTGGGTAATTGGGGAAATTTGAATATGGACTAGGTATATGATGATATTATTACATTATTGTTAATTGTTTTTAGATGTGGCAATAGCATTGTGGTTATGAAGGAACATTTCTTTTTTGAAGAAGTTTAATGGATATATCTAGAATTATAAGTGTCATGACAACTGTAACTTATTTTCACAAGGTTCAGGAGACAGACACAAAGAAAACAAATATGACAGCATTTACATTAAAAAAGTATATAGGTGAGGGGCACCTGGGTGGCTCAGTCAGTTGAGCGTCTGACTTCAGCTCAGGTCATGATCTCACAGCTTGTGAGTTTGAGCCCCGTGTCGGGCTCTGTGCTGACAGCTCGGAGCCTGGAGCCTGCTTCAGGTTCTGTGTCTCCTCCTCTCTCTGCCCCTAACCCACTCGCATTCCTGTCTCTCTCAAAAATAAATAAACATTAAAAAAAATTTTTTTAAGTATATAGGTAAAAGATGTGCCAGGTTCATTATCCTAGTATTCCTTCAATTTTCCTGAGCGTTTGTGATAATTTGACAATAAAAATAAATTGGGCAAGGAAAGGATATAAAAATAAGTATTTCCAGACATGATATATGTCGCCATCATAAAACTCATTTTCAAGAAAATTATATAAAATGTCACTAATACTTGTAATACATTTATAAGGGGATTTCTAAATGAATTTGAGTACTTAGTTAAGCACCAGATTTACATTCTGCAAATTATACGCCCCAACAAAGTTACTCTTGTGCCTGGGGAAGTTTGTATACAAAACTGGTTAAAACAGGCAGAGGCAGGATCACTAAAATGCTTCTAAGGGTTTTGTTCTTGACAGAGAATGCAACCAAATCCAGCAGAAATACTACATATAGCTAGTACGTGACATCTTAAACCCACCACATTTCCAGAGGGAGGGGTGGTTAGGTGGCTCAGTTGGTTAAGTGTTCGACTCTTGATTTTGGCTCAGGTCATGATCTCACATTTCATGGGTTCAAGCCCTGAGTCGGACTCTGCATTGACAGTGTGGAGCCTGCTTGGTGTCGTAGACTCTAAGTCTAAAGTTCTCTTTTGGCCTGCAAAAGAGCAGATGCAGGATTAAAGTGAGAGATGGCTAATGTCTGGGAAAAGACAAGAGCCCCGAATAAGGGTCCTTGCCCCATTTTTATTAGGATCAGAAGGCTTACAAACATGGCAATGGACACGCACAAAGGGACAATGCATCTGTGAACATTAACTTGTGGACATGAGGGAAAGGGAGTCTTGAAGATATTCGTGGTTAGGGGTTTGGGTTAATAAAAAACAAAATCCGGGCCCCGGGCAGTCGGGAGGAGGGTTGTTTACAGCAGACTTGAGGCAGCATCTCTGTTTACCTTAGCCAGCCTAGGGGATGAGACAGGTAGGGGGAGTAACCTCAGGGTTGACAAGGCACCTTTTGTTTTGTTAACCATCTCCATTCCGGACTGCTTTGCCTGCAGGGCAGTGGGTCCATAGTCCAATTCACCAATTTACCTAACCTGGCCCTATTCTCCTGTGAAAGCAGCTTTCTGCTATAGTACTAAATTTGGGGTGCTTTCAGCCTGAATATATAATCTTGTTATTCCTATGTATTGGGCACCTTTGTGCCGTTTCTATTTCAGGCCTTTGCCTCTCTCTATTTTGGGGAGCTCTGCACCCTCTCACCCAAAATAGGGGTGCTTTTGCACCTCCCTAATCCTGGCACCTTTGTGCCTCCCTACTCTCGGGGTGTCTTTGCACCCCCCTATTCTTGGAGTGCCAATCTGGTTTCCCCAAACTCGGCTGTGAGGATTTTATGACTTTGTATTTCTTTATGCCTTGTCAACCCATTGGTGTAAACCCGGGGGATTCCTAAGCTTATCCCCCACAGCTTGGGATTCTCTCTCTCCCTCTCTCTCTGCCCCGACTCATTTCTCTCTCAAAATAAACAAACTCGAAAAAAAAATTCTGGAGATAAAGATAGAAACGAAAACCATCAGGACTATAAAACCAAAGAGAAACTCACTTCTTCCAGGAGATCCAGTACAACCATTCCCTAATTTTCCCTTTTCCCATGCAGGGTTGAGACAGACAGGAACCATGACAAATACCTTTTATTTCATGCTTAATATTTAGTGTGGCTAGTAAAACAAAATACTTAGCAAGTGTTCCTTAGCTAAATAATGAGCAAACCTTCTGATAAGCAATAGGTCCAAACCAAACATGGATGCTTGAAGGGGAGTATGATAATTACATGTTCATGCTAGAATTGAAAATTGCTTATATTTCAAGTATGCAATTTAAAATGGCTAAGTAATTTTTTAAAAAATCTCAATCAGCACCTGGTGCCAACCCCTCCACTCTGTCGCAAGGTCTGAGGCATGTCATGAAATAATTAAATATAATGCGAACTTCCTCAGTTAGGTAATAGGGACTTATCACTAAATTCAATTTAGTCACAAACACAAGGAACAATAAAATCTAAAGCAAACATCATATACTCAGGTTAATAGAAAAATGTCTACATTTCCAGAGCCCCACGCCAGGGGTGCTATATCCCAGGATAAGCAGGTCTGAGAACAAACTTAAATGTGTGTGTGTGTGTGTGTGCTCACATACACGTGCAGTTTGGCTTTGTAAGCCATTTGACTTCAAAGGGTGTGATATTCAGAACAATCAATGTGAAATGAAGAGTTATGGAAGCACTTTGGTTTTTGTTTTTAAGTTTCTTATTTTTCTTTATTTACATAATCTCTACACCCAACATGGGGCTTGAATTCATGACTCCAAGATCAAGAGCTGTATGGTCTTCTGGCTGAACCTGCCAGGCACTCCGAAACTACTTTGAAAAGTGAAGCCCTCATTCACTTTGGGTAAGAACATTTTATGTAGCGGCAATTTTCATTTTCCGAGTAGGAAGTCTTAACAAAAATACAGAGTTTTCTAAGTAAGTCATCAAATTGGCTGTCATGGATAGACCCTGTGGTGGCCCCTATGTTCATACCCTGTATCATCTCCACCTTGAATGTGAGTGGGATTTGTGATTTGCTTCTCACTGACAGAATATGGCAAGAGTCATGGGATGTCACTGCTGTATGTTACCTTAGGGTGCCTGGGTGGTTCAGTTGGTTAAGCGTCTGACTCTGGATTTCAGCTCAGGTCATGATCTCACAGTTTGTGAGATTGAGCCCCATGTCAGGCTCTGTGCTGATAGTGTAGCACCTGCTTGGGATTCTCTCTCGTTCTGTCTCTCTCTGTCTCTCTCTCTGTCTCTCTCTCTCTCTCTGCCTCTATCTCTCCATCAAAATAAATAAAATGAACTTAAAAAGAAGAATCAAACTTAAAAAGAAAGACTATGTGTTAACAGACTAGAGAGAGACACAGAGAGAGAGGGACTCCCCTTGCTGGCTCTGGAAAAGTAACCTACAATGATGTGAGATTGTCTATGGTGAGGGCCCCACGGCCAAGAATTTCAGGCAGCTTCTAGAAGCTGAGAGTGCCCTTTGGCAGAGAGGCAGCTAACAAATACGGACCGTGGCCCTAAAACCACGAGGAAATGGATTCTGCCAACAACCTGAATGAGCTTCGGAGTAGATGCTTCCTTAGTCAAGGCTCCAGATAAGAACATGGTCTGACTGACACCTTGATTACAGGTCGTGAGAGCGTGAATGGAGGATCCCGTTAAGCTATGCTCAGACTCCTCTGACACAAAGAAATGATATAATAAATTTGCGTTGGTTTAAGTGGCTAAGTTCGGGGTAACATGTCACACAACAATAGAAAACTAACACACAGGGGCGCCTGGGCAGCTCAGTCGGTTGAGCGTCCAACTTTGGCTCAGGTCATGATCTCACGGTCGGTGAGTTTGAGCTCCGCGTCAGGCTCTGTGCTGACAGCTCAGAGCCTGGAGAGCCTGCTTTGGATTCTGTGTCTCCCTCTCTTTCTGCCCCTCCCCTGCCTGCGCTCTGTCTCTTTCTCTCAAAAATCAATAAACACTAAAAAAAAAAAAAAAAGAAAAAGAAAAAGAAAAAGAAAAAGAAAACAACACCCAGGTTGCAATGGGTGGAACCAAAGTCTAGATGTGTGGATGCAAAAGGCCTACAACTCCCTATCATGATCTAGATCAGGGATGGCAAAGAAGTTTCATCTCCTCTTCCTATGCCAACTAGTGATAGCTCTCTGGATTGTCCTGTGGTAGATGGAATAGTTCACCAGAGGTGTCCATGCACAGATCCCTATATCCCCTGACTCTATTACGTTACGTACCAAAAAGGACACTTGGCAGATACAGTTAAGGTGATGGACCTTAACAGAGGGACGCTATCCTGGGTTAGCTGCGTGGGGCCGGTCTGATCACAGAAGCTTTTAAAAGCAGAGAACTTCACCTGGCCAGAGGCAACAGACATGTGGGAAAAGGAGCAGGTGGAGAGATGCAGATTGTGGGCGGGGCTCCACCAGCTGTTGCTGGAGGAAAGCCATGTGAAAAGCACGAGAAGGAATGAGAGCAGTTTCTAGAAGCAAAAACTGCCTCTCGGCTGACAGACGACAAGGAAATGAGGTCCTTAGTCCCCAAACTATAAGGAACTAAATTTAGCTAAAAACCTACATGAGCTGGGTGGTGAATTCATCCCCAAAACCTCCTGAAAGAAATGCAGGCCTGTTGACGGCTTGATTTCAGCCCTGTGACATTTTTTTAATGTTTTTTCACTTTTGAGAGAAGAGTATGAGTGGGGGAGGAGGAGAGAGAGAGGGAGACACAGAATCCAAAGCAGGCTCCAGGCTCCGAGCTGTCAGCACAGAGCCCGATGCGGGGCTCGAACTCACGAACTGTGAGATCATGACCTGAGCCGAAGTCAGACGCTTAACCGACTGAGCCATCCGGGCACCCTGTCAGCCCTGTGACATTGTAAACAACGGATCCACGGAGCGACATACTACCTAGACTGCTGACCTACAGAACCGGGAGATAAGAAATTCGTGTTGAGTGACTGAGTTTGTGGCAGTTTGTTATGGCAGCAATGGCAAGTTAATACAAGCTGTGTTCGAGAGGATTCCCAGGCCATATCTGGGTACTGTGGGAAAGCGCTCATCGACTCATCAAAGATATGTGCCGTGGAAGGAACATACGGGTGGCTTACGTGGTTCTTCATTTGTCCCCCATGATCTACATGCTGTGCTCAGGGGTAGAAATTACGTAGCTATTGTTTCTGTTTGGAGAGCCCTGCCCCAAGGTATCTGTAAAGGCTTGTCCTCTCACTTTCTTCTGGCCTCTACTCCAAACCAATTCACCAGGAGGTCTTTACTGCACATTCTAACTAAAATTTCGTCTCTTCCCCCTCTCCTGGAAACATTTTACACCATGTCCCTGCTCCATGTTTCCCCTTTAGCTCTTACCACCTCGTAATATCCTTATTTGCTTGGCTTATTGCCTGTGTCCCCACCGGTAGAAAGTAAGCTCCGTGCCGACAGAGGTGTTTGTGTCTTTGGTTCGACGCTGTATTCCCAGAACCCACAACAGGTTATGCCAAGAGCACAAATGATGAAATAAAGAAATAAAGAGATAAAATTACCATTAAAATGAAGAGGCTTGTTTTTTTCTAGTTTGTCAAGTTCACACATCCCAACATCCTACAGTCATCTCCTGTGGAGGGGCTCTAAGGGGGGGTCGGTTGGCACAGAATACAGAAGGCATAACTGTGGCGGGCACACATGCCCATGGCGGAGCCATCACAGCTGGCAGCATGAATGGGAGCCAAGTCACCACACCCCCTTCAGGTCCCGGGAGGACTGGAGGAGAACGTGGTCGTAATACGCAAATGATTCCTCTGGCACTAGTCCCTTCCCCTGGAAGGAAGCAGAACGTGTGACAAAGTTGGACGTCCTCCCGGCCAGTTCGGTCCCTGGTGCTACAACACAGGGAAACCCTTAGGATTCTGGGCCAGTTCAGCTGCTTAGCCACGTAGAGCCTTCTTCTCACTCTAGGCTCCAACCAACTGTGGCTGTACTTTGCTTAAATGCTATAAATAACCAGATTAACCCATCCAGGAGGTGTGGGCCACAGACACTAAGCTCATGAAAAGAGAGGCTAGAACGTTCCCCAGGATGATGGGATTTATAGCAGGTTTACAAAGCAAATGGCCAGCACTACAAAATAACACTTGTGGGAGAGCCTGGGTGGCTCAGTCAGTTAAGCGTCCGACTCTTGGTTTCGGCTCAGGTCATGATCTGTTTTGTGAGTTCGAGCCCCATGTCATGCTCCAGGCTAACCACGTGGAGCCTGCTTGGGATTCTCTGTCTCCCTCTCTCTCTCTCTGCCCCTTCCCCACCCGTGTTGTCTCTGTCTCTCTCAAAATAACTGAATAAACTTTAAAAAAAAAGCACTTGCCCTGTGGAGGACTGCTGATTTCAGGGTCAGCAGAGGTGGATTTAGATTTGTGTACCCCTAAAGTGAGATACAAGCATCATTCTTGCTGGATACAGAAAACAGATTAAGGCCTGGCTGCAGGCCTGGGAATGTCCTGGTGAGCCTCTTCAATGAAGTTCTTGAGAGGCAGGTTCCCATTGGGAAGTGAGCTTCCAGATGAGTAAGCACTTACCTGACTATAGGTGGCCACAAAGGGCACTTTGGTTTGGGGCAGTTGAGGCAGTGAACTTGGTCGTCCATGATCTGGCTTCCAAAGTAGTCTCTCAAGGGGTGCCCAGGTGGCTCAGTCGGTTGAGGGTCCGACTCATGATTTTGGCTCAGGTCGTGATCCCAGAGACATGGGATTGATCCCCACGTTGAGCTCTGCGCTGAGCGTGGAGCCTGCTTACGTTTCTCTGTCTCTCCCCATTGTCTGCGTGCTCTCTCTTTCTAAAATAAAATTTAAAAAAATGTTCCAAAGTAGTCTTTCAAACAGGCTCTGCCGTGTACATGCATTCACTGGCCAGCTTGAGCCAGAAACTGATATTAGCTAGGTACATTTTCTGTGAAAGCACTTTTTTTTTCTGATTTTGATCAAAGTCCAAGACTGCTTGGGACAGAATCAATAATCACACCACATCTGGCACAGCTCTGTCATGTGCATCTTCTTTTGGACTTTTCCATTGCTTCTCCAATGCCTAGTTCCCTTTTGGGAGGGGCTGGGACTGTCCTTTTCTACACGTTCCCCTGAGCACCCATCTTGAGCTCAAAGGGAGAGATCATGTTCAGATATGCGAGGGTCCCTTCCTTAAGAAATTGCACCCATGCAGACAGGACTGCTCTCACATTCTTTCTGCAGATTTTCTAAGTGCTGGAAGAAAGCAATTAGCTGCAAGAAATAAGGACACTGGTAAATTTGGAAAAGAAAGAATATGTTGCTTTCAACTCCTGACTCATAACTAAAAAAAAAATTGTTATTCCTGAAACTCTCTGAAAATTGATTCTGTCACTTCTGTGACATCCTGTGCTGCAGAAGGAACTAATCATCTTATACCTCTGCTTAGAAATGTTTGCCTGGCCTGGTTGGCTCAGTCGGTGGAGCATGTGACTCTTGATCTCAGGGTCGTGATTTCGAGCCACACGTTGAGCATGGAGACTACTAAAAAAAAGAGAAAGAAATGAGAAATGTCTGCCTCAGTAAAGTCATATGATACGAGAAAGAAACATGATAAAAACAAGACATGACTGAAAGACTCTACATGCATTGAGGACATTAAAAAAATTTTTTTTAACGTTTATTCATTTTTGACAGAGACAGAGCATTAGCAGGGAAGGCATAGAGAGAGAGGGAGACACAGAATGTGAAGCAGGCTGCAGGCTCTGAGCTCTCAGCACAGAGCCCGATGTGAGGCTCGAACCCATAAACCGCGAGATCATGACCCGAGCCAAAGTTGGACCCTCAGCCAACTGAGCCACCCAGGTGCCCCTAGAACAGTTTAGATAAGAACTATAGCAATGAGGGATTTTTCTTCATTTCTTTGCGTTATTTTAAAATGTATCGTAGGGAGGCAAAAGAGAACTGGGTTGGGAGTAGAGTGTTTCTGATTCACTACAAGCCTGTCCTTTAGATACTCTGGAATAATTATTAGAAATAGAAAGATAAAAAATACTATCATGCTTACACCCATTACAAGTACCCAAAAGGGTCTGACTCATAGGGGAAGGTCACATTTCTCAAGTTTAAGCAAAGTAAAAAGCCTTTGTTTCTTCCTTAAAAGTGGTCTGATCAATTTAATTTGGAGGGCACCTGTGTGGCTCAATCGGTTGAGCTTCTGACTCTTGGTTTCTGCTCAGGTCATGATCTCATTATTCATGAGTCTCTGGGCTGACAGCATGGAGCCTGCTTGGGATTCTTTCTCTCTCTCTCTCTCTCTCTCTCTCTCTCTCCCTCTTTCTCTCTGTCCCTTCCCCACTGGCTTGCTCACCTCTCTCTCCCTCAAAATAAATAAATAAACTTGAAAAAACCTTTAATGTGGAAAGGGAATATGGAGGATTTTAAACTGAGAGATTTACAGTATTTTTCAGCAGAACAACTGTGATTAGAAAGGTTTTTTTTTTTTAAGGCAAATGTATAAAAATATACCTTCTGCAGGACAACGTTCTTTAAAAAACTGATGATATAAAATTAACAAGGAGTGGGGCATCTCTGTGGCTCAGTCAGTTGAGCATCCAACTCTAGCTTGGGTCATGATTTCATGGTTCATGAGTTCTGATGAGGGAGCGTGGGGCAAGCTGAGGGCAAAGTACATGCTAACAGCACCGCCCCTTCCTCCCCCCCCCCCCCCCCCCCCCGGAGTATGTGTGCTATTCCTCGGACACTCCTGGCTGCCCAAGGACAGGGGA